>NW_017096091.1:8828-205664 GCF_001412225.1 Nicrophorus vespilloides
TTTTTTTTGATAAAATTTATCATTACTATAACTTTGAATATTCGCTACAAGCCCAAAATATCCAACTTTTAGATCCATTATTTATTATAGTTTCTGAGAAAATCTATAAAATGTGCAGACACGAGCGTAAATTTTTCATAATTTCATTTTGAACACGAATTACAGCCAAATATCCAAGTTTCTTATGCATCTTTTGAATCCATTCTATATATTACAGTTTCTGAGAAAATCATGTGTATAACATTCCCCAAATATCCAAGTTTCAGAAGCATCTTTTGAATCTATTCTATCTATTATAGTTTCTGAGAAAAATCTATAAAATGTGAAGACAAGAGCATTAATTTTTCATAATTTCATTTTGAACACAAATTATAGCCAAATATCCCAGTTTCAGAAGCATCTTTTGTTCTTATTCTATCTATTATAGTTTCTGAGAAAAATCAATAAAATGTGCAGACAAGAGCGTAAATTTTTCATAATTTCATTTTGAACACGAATTACAGCCAAATATCCAAGTTTCTTATGCATTTTTTTAATCCATTCTATCTACTACAGTTTCTGAGAAAATCACTAACTTTGCTTTCATTTCAGCAATGTATAACATTCTCCAAATATCCAAGTTTCAGAAGCATCTTTTGAATCCAATCTATCTATTATAGTTTCTGAGAAAATCAGTAAAATGTGATTTGTGCATTTAATTTTGTTTAAGAATTAAACACAATTTATTTTGAAGCACGTGGAGAAAGTCTACATCGAAAAAAAAAAGGATATTTTCAAGCAAAATTTAGTTATTTTTGCATCTGCTATAGTTGATAAAACATTAAAGAAAACATAAAAAAAATCGCAAATCGCAGGTATAAATGCTGTTTCTACGCTAACTTTGATCACTTTTGTGTGCGTTTATTTTCAAGTTCATCGACGTTAAGGTTATTTTTTCTGCTAGCCGCATTGGTGGTATGTTAATCCAATAAATCTTAAATTTTGTTCTTTGTTAAAATTGTAGTAAAATGTTGAACATCAATTACTCAATTATTTTAGTCTTGATTCAATATAAAAATTTTAAAAAAATAAATAAAAACCACGTGTTCACGCTAAAGTCAAGTCGATGGAGGAATGCACCGGGAATAGTAATTCTCATATAGACGAATCAATAATTTATTCATTAAAAACGTCTCGCGGGAGTAAAGAAAAATATGAAATAAACTTGAATTTAAGAAAATCAAATTTACTTCCACGATAATAGGATTAGTTCTTTATAATGGTAAATATTCTTATGGAAAAGAGGTCAGCATTGCGAGTGATCGGAATTAAGAATGAAGCTGCACACTTCCCCACGACGCTGCAAAAAAAAATAATTTGTATTACAATTTCCGCTGCCTTCCAATATGTGACTCAATAATGATCAAAGTGAACCTGAAAGAGGATACATGAAAATAATCGAATGTGGGATGCTTCTTGTCAAATATGTTTGCACGGATTATTAAATCACCGGTGCTCATCCGAGCGTCGCTCGAGAATCTCTTGAAACATCTATTCTTCGATTCTCCATTAAATATCCGTACAAACAAACAAAGCACTTTATAAAACGTACGCGCTTGATCAACTGTTATGATGATGATGCGTCTTCGCCAATATGAGGCGAATGCATCTGCACTGCAAATTTGTATTATTCTATCTACAATTTTTTTTTTTTCGTTTTCAGATGAATATGGCATTCAACGGATTTATAATAATAATAATACTCGTGCTAAGTGGTGTTCTCAATATCACAGCTGGAGTTAATAAGAACTGCGGTCTAGCAGATAAAAGTATAACCAATATAAATAAAAAAGATCTGTTCGTCTCGCGAGGATGGGGGGCGGGCGGCTCTGCTTACTTGGAATCGCCGTACGAGCCTCTCCGGAAAGCCCTGATTCGAAAACCGAAGACTTCATCCGACCAGGGACGTTCCAGGAAGATGAAATCCTCTCAGTCTGGACGGAACAGACAGAAGAACAACAACAGCAACAACATCTTCGGCGGTGCCATAACTCAGTTGTTCGTCTCCACTGGCTGGGGTCCGAACGGTCGGAAATAAACGCACACAGTCTTGTCAGAAAAATTTACGCTCACGCTTTTACACGGAAACTTAACGCTCTGATCTCATGACTACCTTAGTAAATTATTCTATGAATACATTTTTAAAGCATTTACTTCTTGTTGTTTTACTCGATCGTCGAACCCTTACACCAGCGGTCGGGGAACCGGGGTAAATTACCCAAAATGGGGTAAAAATGATTTTTTTTTGGGTAATAGGGAATTTTTTCTAATTTCATCGTACTCAGAGAGCGATTCTCTGACTACTTTCCAGATCTTGATGTACAAATTGTGAATTGGGTTGTAGATCCTTTTAAATGCGAAATTACTAACATACCAGGTTTGGCAGAGGCAATTCTTGAACTTCGAGCCAATACTGTATTCAATTTGAGACCAAAGCAAATCTGTCGTCTTTTTGGTTGTCAAAGGCTGCAAAGGCTTTCAAAATTGCACATGAGGAGGCGGTAAAAAAATTGCTGCCATTTGCAACAACCTACCATTGTGAACAAGGCTTTTCCACTCTAATGAACATAAAAACGAAAAACAGAAATCGATTAAACGCCGAAGACTGTATTCAAATTGCTCTTACATCAAAAAGTCCCAATTTTAAAGTAATTATATCAAACATGAAATCATTTCAACGAAGGGATTTTCAAAATTTGTGTCAATTTTAAGAACACTAGACTATTTTCCAAAACCTGAAGGGGGAAAGTTTTCAATTAATTTTTGTTTGTTCCAATTTAAGAATTTTATTTTGTTTGTCTATTACTATTTGTTACTATTTTCATGTAACTTTTTTTTATAAATATGTAAATGCAAATTAATTCAATAAATAATGTTTATTTAAAATACATGATTGTCGATGAATTCAGATGGGGGGTATACATAGCAATAATGTTTTGGGTAATTTAAAAAGTTACGACGNTGAATCTATGTTTCATGAATTCAGAAGGGGGGGGGGGTAACTTACGCAATAATATTTTGGGGTAATGGTTAAAAAAGTTCCCCGACCGCTGCCCTACACCCTTATTCACAGAAAATGCAGTAGCTTTAAGTTATGTAACCCTAGTTAAGTATCAAATTACTTATTAAATAATAAAAATAATAACAGTTACAAAATTGCAAAGAAATAAATAACTTTAGATTAACGAAACTTGTTAAGTTATATGAAAAAAATGTTCGTAACTACAAATTCGTCAGAAAGTATGGAAGAATTGGCTTTGAAAAAAAAAACAGTCAAATTAAATGCCCTCCTACAAGTACTTTTCAAAATGATAGTGAAAGAAACAAATGGATATGAAGCAAGAAAAGTAGTTTTTAGTATTTCTTGAGGAACTTAACTGCATTTTGTTAAATATACTTATTTTAGCGAATATAATAGAAATGACGCACTTTCCTTAAACTTAATTATACGACAAATGTCGAATGTCGTACGACTTTGTGATTCGTTACAACTTACAACTAGACTTACCGTTCATCTCTTTCATGGCTTTGGTGAAGTCGCCGGGTTCTTTGAAACTGACGAAACCGTAACCCTTCGTCTTGTTGGTCCTCTTGTCCCTTATGACTTTAGCCCTCAGAAAAGAAGGGTACTTGTTGAAAGTCCTGGTCAGCAACTCGTCGGTGACGTCGTTGCCCAGATCTCCGCAGAATATCCTGAAATCGTCCTCCGTCCAATCACCCAAAGAGTGATCCTCCCACGTGTGACCACCGGCGGTCCTCATCAACTTCTTGTTCTTACCGCGACGCTTATGATCGTCCGGTCCGAAAGATTGCAAAGCGCTGCTCGCCTTACCTGAATATATATTTAAAATAATTATTTAACTAACTATAAATCATTTAGTAAGACTGAAATGCACCTTGGGATATGGCCAATTCGGCGCTGACCTTCTCGTTCTTTAACTTCTTCAACTTCTTCTCGACCTCCGATTGCAGCGACATAAAATCGACGGCTTGCTGCTGCTGCTGTTGTTGCTGCTGAAGATTGCTGGGGGCGACGGTGATCGGTTTGGGGTTCGTGTACAGGGCCGGCTTCGCGCAAACCACGGCCGGCTGCGATATCACCGGCGTCGAGTACAGTTCGTAAGACGAATTCTTCGTGCTGTTCACCTGCGTCGGTATGAGCATCGGAGGCATCGGGGGCGGCGGTATGTTTCCGAAACCGGGCAGGTTGAATCCGTTGTACGTGCCGAGGCCCATCACCGTTCCGGATATCTCCGCTTCGAATCTGCGAGAGAGAGAAAAAAAGTTTTTGTTATTATGTTATGTATAACCGGTATTGTTTATATTATGTTAGCCCTTATTATTTTATACATGTTTATTTATGTAAGTCATTAAGACAAATACCACTTAGGAAAATCCCATAACTAATCATCGTGTAATGACTATTCTTAATCACCATGTTTTGAACAAACTCGAAGGTCCAATCTATAATGACCCTTTAATATGTACATCTGCCTAATGACTTAAGTGCTCTTCCTTGGAGAGTCCAAGGAAGAGCACTTACTTCGTAAACACTAACTTAAGAGCAGAATGTAACTCTTAGTTAATAATACCTGGGATCAACTATTGTTTAGTTGACTTCTCAATAAAACTACGATGTATACAATAAAACTAAATTAAGAATATTGCATTTAATATTCATAAAACCCTCCAAGACTCCGCAACGACATAACTACGAGATAATCCACGGTGTCCAAGGATTTCTTAACCCTGGGACACGACAATTATAGGCGGCCGCGGATTCATCGCAATTCTTCTGTTATCGTGAGCCATTGTTAAGTTAAGTTAGGTTAGTAATCAGGATTGTTTGAAAATACAAACCTACTCATTTCGTCTTCCATTTGGCGGAATTTATCGCCCGGCTTTTCCATCTCGAATCCGAAACGGCAATTTCCCTTTTACGATTCACACCTTCTTCACATCAACATCACGCATAATAATACTGGCAGTTTATCGTCAAAGTTTCGTTTACTTTGACAGTTCCAATTGGATTCGATGCGAATTCTTGTTTTCGCATTCAATTGTTAGGCGGATAGGCAACTTTGTACTCGCAGCAGTTAAATAATTGCCTAAAATTACTTTCAAATTCTTATTGCGATAGGGCTGTAATCACATTATGATAAGCATAAACTTACACTAAATCCTATAGGAAGCTGGATCTTGCAATGAATAAAACTTGTGCAATATATATCTTATTGTATTTTCATAAATAATCTACATTCCCGCGTTTTATTTACCCTGTATAATACGTAAGTTAGGAATGAATTCACGTTTGCATGGAAAATTTTGAACCGAAAGTTACCTCTGATTTAAGCAATTAGATTAAAGTCCACGTGTCGATGTAGACTATGTACTGGGTGATTCATAAAACGGAATGTCAACGTCATGGAAATATTATATACACTGTGTATATTGAGTTGTTTGCATATGTTACATTTCTTTTGGTAATTGTTTGTGAAAGAGGACTGCGGGATCGATCAAGTACATACGAACTGATGAATTGTTACAAATCAATGATTTAGTTTTTCGAAGATCAAACACGTTTATCTCTTTGCTGTGTTATAATGGTAAAAAAAAAGAGAGGATCATTCCAATCCTAGCAACCAGTTTATACCCTGCACCAAGAACAAGATCATCGGTTGCCAAGCGACCAACCAACGTATCCAATCAAGCAGTTGGCCGTAAAGGACGTGCGGCTTCTCCCACGGATTGCAGAACATCTTCTTCAAATCCACCTTCTCCTTGCAATACGGACACGTCTGCTTTTTACCGACGATGCACCAACCTCTTATGCAGAACTCGTGGAATCTGCCAGATATAATAAACATTTACTTGCTACAAACAATAATAGCCGAGTGCGCAAAAACTTACACGTGTTCGCATGACAACTTGTAGGAGTTCTCGATGACACCAGCTTCCTTCTCGCTGACGAACAGCTTGTTGCCGCACACCGCACAGACTCCCGGCTCTAAGTTGCGTGTGGGCATCCCTTGCGAAGTGTAGTACTGCAATTACCATAAAGCATGAATTTGGAGTTTAACACTCAATTTTGGGGGGAAAACTCACGCCTATGTGGGAGGCCATTTTATCTGCGCAAATCTCGGAAATATCTCTACCCAACACCCCATAATACAGGCCGTAAAAGACGAATAACAATCCGCAATCCATCCAAGTGTTCGACTTCGCGTCGAACACAATATTGAAGCCGAAGAATGTGACGAGCATAATGACATACCCAATTATTCCTAGAACGTAGCTTAATTTGTACAGCAGAAAGAACCATTTGTAAACCAATCTGGAAACAGTGGAAGCAATTAATTTCTATTGCCGTTACGTTTTATTAATTGATCAACCTTGGTGTTGTTCCTTCTATCGGCTTTTGCAGAGCCTTCCTCACTATCAGCCCGCTGATGCAAGAGAACACCAGCCATATGAAAATGAACCTCCACCAGAGGTTCTTCACAGATATCATAATCGGAATCAGCCAGAGACCAATCAAAGTCGCTATCTGCAGCATAAAATGTTGTACAAAAAAAAAACAACAAATAAATGGGAATTGTAATTCAACTCACAGAATACGATCTGTAGCTCCTCCTCTTCCATTCAATCAAAGCGAATTGAGCTACGATTAAGGTAAACACTAAGATTAGGACCATCTCTGCGTGCATCTGGTCATGGCCTTTATGCTGCTCGTGCAGCTTCTGATGTTCCAGCCTCCATTTCTCCTCCGAAGTCAACTCATCGAAAGTCTAAAAGAAAAAAACATATTAATAATGGAAAATTACTAATTAGAAAAAGCTACTCACTCTATTATTCAAATCAACCGGTTTATGTAAATCCATGTTTGCAGTCTTCTTGAGATAACTCACAACATTATTTCACTCTACCCTTAATACCTTTTCCTTATATTATTTTATAAATATTATTTTTTTTTTGGTAAATTCAATTTGCATCTACGAATTTTGACAATGCCTCCTAACCATTCTATTTGCGAATCACCAACTCGGGCTTGGATACGTGCTGATCAATACCAATCAAAAAGCCGCGAGCCACAGATGGCGCCCCTGCAAATAATGGTATCGATCGATAAATGAACAGCTGATTGGCGGCGAAAACAAAGCGATACGATAATTGGATATTCGAAGAACCAATTGGATTGGTTGGTAACTTTTGAATTGGAAAAAATGAGTGTTCCTCGCCACGTATTCATCACATAATTGATAAATGCGTTATCTCCTTGAATAAATATTGCTTATCGCACGATACGAATGTACTAATCTTGAAGAATAGATTTACGTAATTTTGTTGAAACAAAAAAAATGAAGGTATTAGCTTTAAGCCAGAATTAATGATTGGTAGAGATAGTTGTGTTGCCTATACTATTCATTTAAATGTTTCAAAAGTGTATTATAATTAATTTACTTGTTAAAGGATAAATTTGGTTTGCAATATTTATTATTAGAATTATTTCTTACAATTATTAATTGAAACATTTCTTAATATTTATTTCAGTTCATTAAAATATCTTTATTGATAGAAAATAGATTTTAAAATGATCTATTCTGTGTCTTATTTTTATGGTTTGAATGGTTGAATTGAATGAACATTGACACACAATTTTGAGCATAAACTTCTTTGATATCATCTGTGTATAGGGTTCAGGTAATGTTTGCGTTTGGATCTAGGAACTTCAGATTCTTTGTTAGGTGGAGCGCCTAGATTTGTTTCGTTTTTCTTCTAAACATGTCCGATTTCTTATAAAAAAAATATACATCTCGTATGAGTTTTTATAGAAATTATTTTATATATTTCAGCTTGGATTTCGGATCATGTTTAGGTAGCGTTTGAAATTAGATAATTTTGAATTTGATGGTGATAATTTCGCGACATATGTGACATGACCAAAGGATGCTTGCGCAGACTTTGCACGAGCTGTGTCCGCACTTGAAGACAATAGTTTTAGGCCTGTCCATGCAGATGGTGCAAGCGACTCCTTCTTGCCGGGTCTCGAATTCGGCTATTTTCGTCTCCAGTTGGGCGATCTGCTTCGTCACATCTTTAGGACTTCTGGGTATTACGACGGTGTCTTTCATTATCAAGCGATTCTGGATGAGAACTTTGCAGACGAGGCATTTCTTCATGTAGGACGAGCAATGGATGCACGCCGGTGCGTGATTGCACGGCTCCAGACGCACGTTTTCCTCGGAAGTGTTTGTACAGAATCTGCATTCCGCTGGTGGCCTGAAGCCCTTCATCACAGCCTGCATGTCCGGATTCTTCACGATATCGAGAGGAGTTTGCCCGTTCGAGTTGAGCGCGTAAACGTTTGCACCTGCAGCAATCAAATAGCACGCGATTTCGATGTCCGAAGAGCGGACGTTCGAGTTCTTGATCAATTTGAACATGTCGCGGATGACGTCGTCTGTTGGGTTCATCCTGGTGCGAACTGTTATGTTCAACACTGTTATGTGAAGACTGCTGTTGCCGTCCGCGTCTGTTACGTTGACATCTGCTTTATTGCTGACCAGAATCTCAACAGCCGCCTGATGGGTTTCGCTGACGGCTATGTGAAGTGCGGTTTTGCCGTTGGTAGTCTTCAGATTAATATTAGCCTTCCCCAGTCTCAGCAAGAATTTCAATACGTCCGAATATGCGGTGGACATATGCAAGGGCGCTTTACCGTTCTGCATTGATCGCAGATCGACCAATTCAGGTGAACGTTGCAGGATCCTCGCGGTCGCAGCCGCATGTCCCAATCGAGCTGCTTCGTGAAGAGCGTTGAATCCACGATCATTCGTCACAGACGTATCCATTTTACGCGATGAGCAGAGGATCTGGACGATTTCGATGCGATTCTCTTGCACGGCTACATGCAAGGCCGTGTTTCCTCGAGAATCCTTCGTATTAGGATCGACACCACCCTCAAGCAGTAATCGCAAGATCGAACCATCCGCACTTTTCGCTGCTTCCTGCAGAGCCGTGTAACCGTTGAAGTTCTTAATGTTAGCATCGATCCCCGTCGTCAACAAGATCTGAATGGACATCTCGCTTTCTTCCTGCACCGCGCAGTGAAGAGCCGTACGGCCTCTAACATCGACAGCGTTCACTTTGGTACCGGCTTTAACGAGAGTCTTCAGATTTGCCGGACCTGTTTCCGCGGCTTTATGCAACGCCGTATACCCCGAACACTCCCTCATGTTCGGATCGGCGCCGGCTCTCAGCAATTTCTTAACGTGCTTCACATTCACCGAGGATTTAGCTAAGACATGTAGAGCCGTACTGCCTTCGCGATTTGACGCGTTCACTTCACATCCACCCTTAACCAGAAGCTCCAAAATCTCCGAAGGATTCTGCGCTGCCTCGTGCAGAGGTGTGCTTTCCAGATGCCTCTTGCAGTTGGGGTTCGCTCCCGCTTCCAGCAGGATCTTCGCGGCCGGAACTGCCTGATGGATAGCGGCCAAATGGAGAGCGGTGCATCCTCTGTCGTTGCTCGCCTCCAAATCGGCGCCTGCAACTATCAGCATCTTCAGATTCTCGTTGTGAGAACCGATCGCCGCGCAGTGAAGGGCCGTGTTCCCTTTGCCATCTGTGCACGTGTGCTTCGCTTTCGCTGCTAAAAGGATCTTCACGCATTCCGGTGAGCTGTACCGCGCTGCGCAATGAAGAGGTGTTTGTCCGTGGACGTTGCGTTTGTTTATGTAGGGATTCTTTGCCAACAGTCTGATGATCTCCGTGTGGTTTCCGAAGACTGCGTAATGTAGCAGAGTGTCTCCTTCCCTATCCGCCGTGTCCAAAGTTTCACCTTTCTCGATAAATTCTTTCACAAATTCAACATCTCCGAAGAGCATTGCTATCAGAGGACTCGATTTCCTTTTTCTTTTAGTACCCTGTAAATATATCTAATTAATAACAATACTTATTAAACATTTATATAATCGTCATGAAAATATGAACACAAACAGTTTTATTATACAAAAATTGTTTTAGTAATATTGATATTTAGTTAACGTTTATAAGATAATGAATTAAGTAATAAATGTTTAGTTCCAATCAAATTAATTAATTAAACATTTATATAATCGTCATGAAAGTATGAACACAAACAGTTTTATTATACAAAAATTGTTTTAGTAATATTGATTTTTAGTTAAGGTTTATAAGAGAATGAATTAAGTTCCAATCAAATTAATTAATAACAATACTTATTAAACATTTATATAATCGTCATGAAAATATGAACACAAACAGTTTTATTATACAAAAATTGTTTTAGTAATATTGATATTTAGTTAACGTTTATAAGAGAATGAATTAAGTAATAAATGTTTAGTTCCAATAAAATTAATTAATTAAACATTTCTAAATCGTCATGAAAATATGAACACAAACAGTTTTATTATACAAAAATTGTGTTTAGTAATATTGATTTTTAGTTAACGTTTATAAGATAATGAATTAAGTAATAAATGTTTAGTTCCAATCACAATTAATTAATTAAACATTTTATAATCGTCATGAAAATATGAACACAAACAGTTTTATTATACAAAAATTGTTTTAGTAATATTGATTTTTAGTTAACGTTTATAAGATAATGAATTAAGTAATAAATGTTTAGTTCCAATCAAATTAATTAATTAAACATTTTATAATCGTCATGAAAATATGAACACAAACAGTTTTATTATACAAAAATTGTTTTAGTAATATTGATATTTAGTTAACGTTTATAAGATAATGAATTAAGTAATAAATGTTTAGTTCCAATCAAATTAATTAATTAAACATTTATATAATCGTCATGAAAATATGAACACAAACAGTTTTATTATACAAAAATTGTTTTAGTAATATTGATATTTAGTTAACGTTTATAAGATAATGAATTAAGTAATAAATGTTTAGTTCCAATCAAATTAATTAATTAAACATTTATATAATCGTCATGAAAATATGAACACAAACAGTTTTATTATACAAAAATTGTTTTAGTAAAATTGATATTTAGTTAACGTTTATAAGATAATGAATTAAGTAATAAATGTTTAGTTCCAATCCAAATAATTAATTGTTGAAAATGTTGAAATTTAAGAGTTTCGTCAATTGTCATAACTGACCTTATCTATTTTGATTTTGTGCGTGGGGAACACCAAATTCGATTCGGAGTTGCCATGGTTTCTGAGTATCCTGAAGAGCTCCTGTTTGGCGCCCCTCCGCACCCTCAGATTGATGGCCCAATGGTACGTATCGTCAATCTCGTAGGTCGTGAAGGGATGTACGAGGGTGTGGTAACCATTGCGATAGCAACGGTAGCAGATTATGTAATCCTCGCAGACGCAGCACTGGTAGACGTCAATGAGTCCGATGTCGATGGTGCCGCAACTGCTGCAGGGTGTCTCCAGATAATTACGGGGTTTGCGCAACGTTTCGTTGACCCATCGCACGTCCACCTTGCTCCTGTCGGGTAGGTGAAGTTCGCAGACGGGTTCGACGAATATTTCGTCATCTGAAACGAGAAATTCAATTCCGCATCGATGAAGTAAAGTAAATCATTAAAAAAAGTCGATCCATGCACGCGTCGACGTGACAAATGGCGATCGATCGTGTGCGTTTTGTTTTCTTTCTAAAAAAAAAGAAAAAGAAAAAAAGAAAAAAAAAACATAAAGAAAGAAAGAATGGTTTTACCTTCAGACCAGTCCCAGTACGTAGTTCCGTAACTCCTGTATTTAATCAATAGCATGGTTAAGCGATTCCACTGTGATGGTGGACGTAATGTATTCTTAGTTTTGTTTGAAGAAACTGTTGTGTGCGTCGTCCTGTGTTGTTGAATCGACGTCGAAAGAATGTGCGCAACTGCTGACTCTCGTCCGGGCACCAATATCAACCCTCAACCAACCCTCGGTTACGCAGCACAGGTGCTTTTGAAATTTCGAACGGCAGAGCCATCTGTTTCCAATTTCGACCGACGTGGGGGTGAAACGCATGCATCCAAAACGTGTATTAGAGCAAACAACCCCACCGCATCAAACAACAACATCATTAGAAAATGATACAAAAATGTGACCAGAGTTAATTGCGTAAGTTCGAAAACACGTCGGAATTGCGAAGGGAAACCAGTGATGTGAGTGAAAAGACACTGTGAGGGTGTCGTTACCTCCCGAACGTTCATCTAATTGCGTAACAGTGAGCATCACCATTGTCGATCATGTTGTCCGTTCGTATCGGTGCTTTCAACGATAGTGAATTGAGCGGAAGCGATCAGTGTAAGATCATCGTTCCATTACCAAAATCAATAGTTCTTAGTTACAAATCAGTGTTTCCCAACCAATGTATCTCAATCAGAATACACCAACCAATTGATATAATTTTCTATGTACTAATGCAGAGGTGTCCAAACTACGGCCCGCGGGCCAAACCCGGCCCGGCAGGCGATTTTATCCGGCCCGTCAAGTATTTTGAAACATTTTGTAAAATATAAACTTTATTAGATCACATGCACTCAATCATCGCCAATTTCGATCTTTCCTCGAAGAAATTGAATCTGAGTCTGTTGACTTGTCGTATTATACAGGAGCTTAGCTGTGGAAAAGTGTTATTGCAGTTCTTCAAGCTCAGAAAGGAAATTAAAATTTTTCTTGCGGAAAAGAATCACCCTGAACCGCTTTTATCGGATGCAGAGTGGCTCTGGAATTTGGCAATTTTTGCAGATGTCGTGACACACGTAAATAACTTGAATTTAAAGCTCCAAGGTAAAAACAACTTAATTTGTGATTTATTCAATCAAATCAAAGCATTCAGAGCCAAGCTGATATTGCTCGAAAGTCATATGAATGAATGTAATTTTTCCCATTTCACGTGCTGTGAAAAATTGAGTACAGAATCTGACGAAAGATTTCCCACCATATTTGCTCGCGGATTTAAAACTAGAATTTCAAAAGCGTTTTTCTGATCTTGACATAAATTCAAGGGAAATTCGGCTGTTTCAAAATCCAACGTTGGTGACGTTTCAAGTCAGTTTCAAATGGAAATAATTGATCTTCAAGCTAGCGATCAAATCAAGAACAAATACAAGGAAGGAAACTTGATCGATTTTTACAAATTTTCCTAATTTAAAGCAATTGGCTGGTAAATTTATTTCTATGTATGGCACTACCTATATGTGCGAACAAACTTTTTCCAGGATGAAGTATCTGAAATCTAAATATAGGGCAAATTTATCGGATGATCATTTGCAATCATTGCTAATAATTGGTGTTTCCGATTTGAATCCCAACTTTGAAGAAACTCTCCAGGAAAAAACCCAGTTCCACCATTCCCATTAAAAATTCCATGAAATAATTTTATAATTTAGACATGTTTGTTTAGTATTGTTATATCTGTAATTTACTATAAAAAATAAAATTCAATGCTGCTTTACTTGTAATAAGGTTTTTTAATTAAATACCAAACTGGCACTCGCAGCAAAAAGTTTGGACGCCTCTGTGCTAATGAAACCTGTTTGAGGAACACTGTTGCATGTACATCTAATACTTTATAGTAAATATTTTACATCTTTTGTTGTTTGCAGTTGAGTTGGACGAAGTCTTCAGAGTGTTCATCCCGGGCAAGAATCTCGTGCAGGTGGAATGGGACAGCATTTTCATCGAGAAGTTCGGGATATTGCACAACAAAGGGGAAAAATGCGATGGTTGCGATGGCGACGAAATCGCGACAGGCCAGATCCGGTGCTTGATCGGTGCCGACTGTCATCTCTGCATCAAATGTTACCATAGCAACAAACACTTTCCGTCGCATCCGTTCCGGACTTTCGGAAGCCACAGTAACGATGGAAATCACTTGACGTAATTGACATTTCAAATTTATGTATTATTTATTGATTTGCAGGATGTCATGAAAAAAAGCGTTGCCATTTTGTTTGTCGCCATTTTTGTTGTTAGTTTGAGGTTAATTTTAGACTTTTAGATCGTTTAATGGAAAAACACAATGTTTATATCAAAAACACAATTGAAACGATGTTAAATATTTTTTTTGTTGCAGATATCATTTGCCGGAGAGAAAATACGCGAAGATAGAGTTGGCGAGGATAGTGAAAGCGTTTTGCGGAAGATCGCTACCAGAGGGCGGTTTCGGTCTGAAATTCTATAAGGTGAATTAGGTTCAATTCTTATTGCGTTATTGAATTGACAACGTTTCTTTTTGTAGAGCATCAAGTTGAAGAGTCAGAAGAGCGCGCACGCGGCTCTCTTGATTGGAGAACTTGCGTTCGCCAGAAAGTTGATCCAAAGAGGAATGAATATTGATGCTCGCGACAGAGATGGGGACAACCTCTTGCATTACGCCGTTTTCGGTGGTCACTGCGATATCCTGCAAATGCTGATACGATTCGGCGCGAAGTTGAACGCGACCAACAAGTTTAAACATACGGCTCTCCATTGCGCGTGCAGATACAGCTCGAAGGAATGCGTGAGAATCTTGCTTGCAGCGGGTGCTGATTATCGGATAAGAGATCAGAAAGGAAACACGACTCTGCATTTCGCCGCGAAAGGCGATTGCTGGGAAAACATGCAATTGTTGATCGGTGCTGGCGCCGATCTGGAAGCGCTCAATAAATCGAACAAAACGGCTCTTCATTTAGCCGTAGCCTACGATTCTCGTAAATGCTTTGAAATCCTTTTGGCGGCCGGAGCAGATCCGAACTGCGAGGATATCAATGGTGATACTCCTCTTCATGTATTAAGCGGGAAACCTCATCAAGAAATGTTTGATCTTCTGTTGCGGAAAGAGCCGCAGCTGGATGCAACCGATGGGATGGGACGCACCGCTCTTCATATAGCCGTGTCTTCGAATTCTCGTAAATGCGTTGAGCTTCTTCTGGAGGCTGAAGCAAACCCGGATTGCGAGGATATCAATGGCAATACGCCTCTGCACTTTCTATGCGCGAATCCTCAACTTGAAGTGCTCGATCTTCTGGTGAGGAAGAATGTTAAAGTGGATGCGATTAACGGGTTGGGACGCACCGCTCTGCATATGGCCGTGATCCAAAATCGTGGACAATTCGTCGAGGCTCTGATGGGTGCAGGCGCTGATCCCAATTTCAAAGACTTGGATGGAAACACTTCTCTGCATCTGGCAGCTGAAAATACGCCGGAGATGATGGAAACGCTCCTGAAAGCAGGGGCTAAAGTGAGCGAGATTAACGGGAAAGGATGGACGGCGCACGTTATGCTCGCTCCAACTGGATCCGATGAGCATCTTCAGCTGCTTCTGTCGGCGGGCGCCAATCCCAACTACAGGACACGCGAAGGCGACATCCTGCTGCACGACGCCGTCCGAAGAAAGAACGTGGAGCGAGTGAAAATGCTGCTGAAAGCAGGCGCCAAACCGAACCTGATCGATCGTAACGGCAACGCACCTCTTCACATCGCCATTCAACGCTCGAATTACCTGCAGATGATCGACGTGCTCTGCTCAGCTGAAGGAATCAACTTTGGGGTGCGAAACAAGCTCGGACACAACCCTCTGCAGCATGCAGCCGCTCACGGCAACGAGTACGCAGTCGAGAAGATTCTTTCGATCAATTCTGATAAGCAGTTCGTCGATGCGAGGACCGAAGAGGACGGTTTCTCCGCTCTTCATTTGGTGCAAAACAACAAGGCAATAGTAGAGATGTTGATCAACAAAGGCGGCGCCAATATCGAGTTGAGGAGTCGCAAAGGACACACGCCTCTTCATCAGGCCATCATCAAGCGTTACCTCAAAGTCATCGAGATTCTGATCCAATTTAGAGCCGACTTGAACGCGGTCAACGATAACGGTAACACCTGCATTGACATGGCTCTGGCCGCCAAAAGAAACGTCTCCGAGCACGAGTTGGATCAATCGCCGACCATCAAGGCGATCTACGATTCTCTACCTGAAGAAGTCTTGGATACGAAATGCGGTATAGCCATCAGCTGCTATTTGTTAAAGCACGGCACAGATTACAATGCCAATAAATCTGCGATACAACATCTGGATGCGAACAGCAGGAACGTGTTGAGGAGTTACAAATCGCAGGTCGAGTGTAATTTCTGTATGGATTTCACTGATGAGAACGTGTATCTGGAGCCGTGCAAGCATTCTCCAGCTTGCGTCCACTGCACATCGTTCATGATGAAGTGCATGATTTGCGGCGTCTCCGTTAATAAAAAAATCAGAGAGGACGGTACAGTTCTGCAGGAAGCGAAAAATACGACCGGCGATGAGAGGGTGACGCAGTTGGAGATGAAACTCGCTGAGTATCAGAAAGTTCACGAGAGTTTGAAGTGCAGCCTTTGCAAGGAATGCAGGAAGAACATAATGTTCATCTGCGGACACGGCACCTGCTTCAAATGTGCAGACACCTTGACGGATTGTCACGAATGCGGATCGACGATTACGAGAAAAATAATCATCTATTAATTTCAATTTAACAATGAATCAAAATCGACTTAAGTTGGTACATTGTACAATTGCATCTGTCAGTCAAATTGCTCTAATTAATACCAACTTAAAACAATGGATCTCATAATGTTGGTAGATGTTTATGTCTTAAATTAGACATGGTGTGTATTCAACTTTAAATGTAAATAATTACGAAAATCAAATTAAATAATTAACAAATTTAAATATATTTACTAAGAGCTTTTCTATACACTATACAAATTTCGAGGCTATCGCCAAAATCTTCGTGTAATCGGCGCCCTTCGACTGCGTTTTCTCTTTCAATATCGTCCTCAGGATTGTTGGAATCGGTACGTGTATCCTCGTCCCAACAGGCGTTCCACTTTCATCGATTAAAACCAAATTGTTGCTATCGAATTTCGGAACTTTCGTCTTCTGATTTTGCTTCAGACCAACCAAAATCCCCTTTTTCTTCTCACCCTTAATAGCAACTAACACCTTATCACCTGAAAATCATACACTTTTTAATATCATTCCAATTATTTATGAACAAAACACACCTATTTTCCCAATGCCTGTCTTATTGTAAACATGTATGCATTTGGGTGGTTTTCCTTCGGCCATGGCTCGTTTACCAATCTCACTGTTATCAACAACTCTCAGCTTGGTCATCTTCTGGATTTCCCTGCAGCATGATGAAGTGTGGAAGTACTTGAGTCCATTGGAAACGCTTCTGCTTCCATTGAGAATTCCAGAATTCATCAACATTTTTTATTATTTACGTTATTAGCACTCTTAAATAATGATTTTTTTTGTAGGTTATGGTTCTTGTCAATAAATATTTAAGTTGGCGAAAGATGTCGCTGCTCTTTACGAATATAACCAATACTTAGAAATAAATCAATACAGATGTCGCCACAAGTACCGAAAGACATCACTTAAAATTAATAATATTCATAAAATTCATAGTAATTAGATACGTAAACAATTAATAAACATATATAATCAAAAGGTAAATTAATTTCAACTTGATTTATAATAAAATCAAAGATATCTCTGTAAAAACAAACAAATGAGAGTTGTTAATAACATAAACTAATTAATTGCATAAAAAACAAAACTTATTTTATAACTTTCGTTAAGTATAAATATTACATAAAATATTGATTGATGCAATGCGTGTTGTTGGTTGTGTCGGCTTTCGGTCAATAGGTGAAGAATGTTAGCACCAGACGTTCCCAACCCCTCGAAACAGTGGCGTGCACAAATTTAATTCAGATTAAAAAAAATTAGGGATGATAAATATTTGTGTTGTGAACATCTTAATTTTATACATTTAGTTTAACTAAAATTGGAAACTACACTCATAAGTATTTGAATTCGAATTTAATTATATAAAAGACGTTTTTATTGATTGAAATACTCAGATTTCCTTATAGAAATGTAACTGCTTTTTTCATACATAAATTGTATAGTTTTTCAAAAACAATTATAAATGTTTTAGTAATCTATGCAATACTAATTGTTCACTAGTCCATTTGTAGTTTTTCAATTAATCAATTTGAAACTGATAATTATTGTTATTTAAAATTTATACTTAAATGTTAAATAATGTGCAGATTTCAAAAAAACCATCTCTGATTTGATGTATCAATTATAATTTATGAAAAAAATAAAATACGCAGCAACTTGATTAAATTATCGTAATTGATAAACGTCTTTATATAATTTAAGTTGGTATTAATTTAACTTGTCATTTAAAATTTTTGTGAAATTGATGCTTTAATCAAATGTGGACAAGATACATTATATAACTCCTCTTTTCATTTATGTTAGTAGAAAATTTAATAAGCAACTTGACAAGAAATTGCGTTTTGTAAGTTGTAATAAAGATATACAAAATAAAATTCATATCTACGTCTAGTTTAGTTGGTATTTGTTTAAGTTAATTGGATGTATATAATGAAATGTCTTAAGGTTGGTACTTGTATAAAATTGTTTGTAGTTACTGTAAACAAAGGAAACAATAAACAAAATGTTTATGCAGAGTTACTTGATTAATTAGTAAATAATTAAATGATGGTAATTTAATAGTGAATGTTAAAATTATATAAAAATTTATGGATTAACCAACAATTTCAATAATTTAAAAACGTATTGAAATAAAATAAATGTATGTTATTTCTAATCTAATTGCAAGATAAATTTGGAATAAAGTTATATATTATAAAAAACAATAGACAACATTAAAGTAGTAAATTGAATCATGGCATGCTTCTAACTTCATTTTTTTTTATACATAACAACCAAAACAAAAAAAAAGATGAAGAACGTTGAGTATGAAATAATGAATGGATAAATAATAGTAGCAATGGAAACAAATGTAAAGAAAAATCACTTAAAAAAACAGTTATTTCATAATTGAGAATTAAAAATCTATCAAATACTTTTTATTAAAAATATAATTAATTGGATTAGACTTGGTTTATTTCATAATTGTTATTAATTATGAATAATATTGTAAAATTGTTGATATTAACTATGTTTTTTTTTTAACATTATTTATAAGAAAATTAATTATAAAATTATACAATTAATAGGAAATTAAGTAAATTTTGAGTGTTTGAATGATTTATTTATAAATATTAAGTATTAATTTGTGCGGATTGCAATTTCGCATTGTGATAATATTGAATCGAGCGTTTATAATTGTTTTTTGTTTTTTCCCTCGGCCATTGCGATCATTAAAAATTAAAGTTAATTGTGATTTGTTTAAGTGCAATTTATGGATTAAGAGAAATGTTCTTATTGGAATGACATTTTCGTAACGTTATCGATTTTTCGGATTACTTTTAAACTTAACGATGAAGAAGGAGTAGCAAAGAGATGTTTGTGTAATACAAAAAAACAAGAGATGGCTTTTCAAAACCAACAATTTTAATAATTTAAAAACGTATTGAAATAAAATAAATTTATGTTATTTCTAATCTAATTGCAAGATAAATTTGGAATAAAGTTATATATTATAGAAAACAATAGACAACATCCAACTTCATTTTTTTTTTATACATAACAACCAAAACAAAAGAAAAGATGAAGACAGTTGAGTATGAAATAATGAATGAATAAATAATGGAAACAAATGTAAAGAAAAATCACTTAAAAAAAACAGTTATTTCATAATTGAGAATTAAAAATCTATCAAATACTTTTTATTAAAAATATAATTAATTGGATTAGACTTAGTTTATTTCATAATTGTTATTAATTATGAATAATATTGTAAAATTGTTGATATTAACTATGTTTTTTTTGTTAACATTATTTATAAGAAAATTAATTATAAAATTATACAATTAATAGGAAATTAAGTAAACTCCTCTTTTCATTTATGTTAGCAGAAAATTTAATAAGCAATTTGACAAGAAATTGCGTTTTGTAAGTTGTAAAAAAGATGTACAAACAATTTCATATCCATGTCTATTTTAGTTGGTATTTGTTTAAGTTAATTGGTATGTATATAATGAAATGTCTTAAGGTTGGTACTTATATAAAATTGTTTGTAGTTACTGTAACCAAAGGAAACAATAAACAAAATGTTTATGCAGAGTTACTTGATTAATTAGTAAATAATTAAATGATGGTAATTTAACAATGAATGTTAAAATTATATAAAAATTTATGGATTAAGAGAAATTTTCTTATTGGAATTTGTAAATTTTTGTCTGTTGCGAGAGGTTATCGAATTTTCGGATTACTTTTAAACTTAACGATGCGTGGAATGGTGATGATGAGGTGTTTATGGTGGAATAGAAGAAGGAGTAGCAAAGAGATGTTTGTGTAAAGGAGATGGTGCTTTTTTGTAGAAATTAAATGTTTGTTATTCGATATTTTGGGCTCGCGTTGTGTCCGTTCGTTCGTTTCGTCATGGTAACGATACAAAATTAATAAATTTGCAACTTTTGTTTTATTAACAAGAATCTTCATTATAGAAAAAAAATAACTATTTTCCCCAATTTCCTTCAATGCAATTGATACATCAAACAAGAGATGGCTTTTCAAAACCAACAATTTTAATAATTTAAAAACGTATTGAAAAAAAATAAATAATTGAAATAAGATAAATTTGGAATAAAGTTATATATTATAGAAAACAATAGACAACATTAAAGTAGTAAATTGAATCATGGCATGCTTCTAACTTCATTTTTTTTTTATACATAACAACCAAAACAAAAAAAAAAGATGAAGAACGTTGAGTATGAAATAATGAATGGATAAATAATAGTAGCAATGGAAGCAAATGTAAAGAAAAATAACTTAAAAAAAAAACTGTTATTTCACGATTGAGAATTACAAATGTATCAAATACTTTTATTAAAATTATAATTATTTGGATATTGTAAAATTGTTGATATTAACTATGTTTTTTTTAACATTATTTATAAGAAAATTAATTATAAAATTATACAATTAATAGGAAATTAAGTAAATTTTGAGTGTTTGAAAGATTTATTTATAAATATTAAGTATTAATTTTGATAATATTGAATCGATACTTGAGAGCGTTTATAATTGTTTTTTGTTTTTTCCCTCGGCCATTGCGATTATTAAAAATTAAAGTTAATTGTGATTTGTTTAAGTGCAATTTATGGATTTTAATCAAATGTGGACAAGACACATTATATGACACCTCTTTTCATTTATGTTAGTAGAAAATTTAATAAGCAATTTGACAAGAAATTGCGTTTTGTAAGTTGTAAAAAAGATGTACAAAAAATTTCATATCTATGTCTATTTCAGTTGGTATTTGTTTAAGTTAATTGGTATGTATATATAATATAATGAAATGTCTTAAGGTTGGTACTTGTATAAAATTGTTTATAGTTACTGTAAACAAAGGAAACAATAAACAAAATGTTTAATTTAATAGTGAATGTTAAAATTATATAAAAATTTATGGATTAAGAGAAATTTTCTTATTGGAATTTGTAAATTTTCGTCTGTTGCGACAGGTTATCGAATTTTCGGATTACTTTTAAACTTAACGATGCGTGGGATGGTTATGATGAGGTGTTTATGGTGGAATAGAAGAAGGAGTAGCAAAGAGATGTTTGTGTAAAGGAGATGGTGCTTTTTGTAGAAATTAAATGTTTGTTATTTGATATTTTGAGCTCGCGTTGTGTCCGTCCGTCCGTTCGTTTCGTGATGGTAACGTGAGTCCTGTAATTCTTAAAGGATGTTTGAGAGGCAGGTGTCGGGTCCAATAAGTCCCCAACGAGGAGACGGGCATTCATCGAGGTGTGGACAGGCCATAGAGCGCTTGTCAAACAAGCCGTCACGAACATTCGGCCCTTCTGGAAAAGCCCGCAAAGAGACGACGACGAGGACGACGACGACAACGGCCTCACTTGCAATATACGAACGCACTTCTTCGGCCCTTTGTGCACATGCACAACACACACACTTGTCCAAAGAAGAGGTGATGTAGTTGATGATGATGATGTAGATCATTTAGATGCAGTTGTTGATGATGATGATGAAGAAGTAGAAGTAGCAGCAGCCGCCGCCGCCGCCGCCTCAAAGGTTAGAAGGCCTTGGCGCGACCCTGTGTGCGATTTTTAATTTATGGAAATGAATATTGCACACGAAATGTGTGCATGCATTTCACAAAATCACCACCCTCCTCCTCCTTCTGATGAGGACGAGGACAATGCAATCCTTTTTGTTGAAAAGGAAACTCAAACGAAACGGGAAAGACGCGCAACCGACAACAAACAACAGCAACACACAGCACAAAACGTCAAAGACCCTAACGATGCCCTTTTTTTTTGTTGTTGCTTTTCTCCTTCTCTCAAAAGCTCTTCTCTTTTTTAAGATTCGCCACGTTTCCTTCAGTTAATTAATCTAATTAATTTACAAATTATATAAACAATACTTACTAATACAGACAATTTTCTCGTTAACAACTGCAACACACAACACACGATACTTGTCAATTTAATTAACATGTACCAACTAGTATAAAAAAAATAAAAACTACAATTACATAATTCACAAAACTACCAACTTAATTATATGAAAAATATTAATATATTAATTTCAATTAATTGGTAGCTTTTACACATTACAATTCGCGTAATTCCACAATTAATTAACTTAAAAGATAATTAGAATTATATATTTTATTGATTACGCAGAATTACATTTTGTTATTTTTATTTTTGTTTCATTTATTTAAAGTAACTACAAATAATTTCATTGAAGTACCAACCTTCAGACATTTCATTTTATACTAATGTTTACCAATTATGCAATTAGTTTGAACAAATACCAATAGATATGTTTTTTTTATTATCAAATTGTATACTAATTTAAATAAAACGTATATTTTATATTATAAACGTATCAATCATAAGAATTGTCATTGCATTGTCAAATTAAATTAGTACCAACTTAAATATTATTATAATTTTATATAAATGTATATTTTTGTTTATTAATTAAAACAAAGTCGATAATTTAGATAATTTCATGCATACTTTTGTATACTTGTTCTACTCTTTCATAAATTATACAAAATTAATAAATTTCCAACTTTTGTTTTATTAACAAGAAACTTTATTATAGAAAAAATAATAACTATTTTCCCCAATTTCCCTCAATGTAATTGATACATTAAACAAGAGATGGCTTTTCAAAACCAACAATTTCAATAATTGAAAAACGTATTGAAATAAAATAAATTTATGTTATTTCTAATCTAATTGGAAGTTAAAATTGGAATAAAGTTATATATTATAGAAAACAATAGACAACATTAAAGTAGTAAATTGAATCATGGCATGCTTCCAACTTCATTTTTTTTATACATAACAACCAAAACAAAAGAAAAGATGAAGACAGTTGAGTATGAAATAATGAATGAATAAATAATGGAAACAAATGTAAAGAAAAATCACTTATAAAAAAAAACTGTTATTTTACAATTGAGAATTAAAAATGAATCAAATACTTTTTATTAAAATTATAATTAATTGGATTAGATTTAGTTTATTTCATAATTGTTATTGATAATTAATAATATTGTAAAATTGTTAATATTAACTATGTTTTTTTTTTTAACATTATTTATAAGAAAATTAATTATAAAATTAATTCAATTAATAGGAAATTAAGTAAATTTTGAGTGTTTGAATGATTTATTAATAAATATTAAGTATTAATTTGTGCGGATTGCAATTTCGCATTGTGATAATATTGAATCGATGCTTGAGAGAGTTTATAATTGTTTTTTGTTTTTTCCCTCGGCCATTGCGATCATTAAAAATTAAAGTTAATTGTGATTTGTTTAAGTGCAATCTTGTAACACTAGATGGCGATTCGCAAATGATCAATAATAATTGACGCGAAAACGATTTGCTAATGACTTCAGTATAGAAATCATCGCAAATAAATGGAATATGCAGAAGAGACGGACGTAGTTATTTGTTTTGTGATGCATCTCTTGTAGGTCTGCAAATGCATACATGCATATGCACCGATGCAAATTCCGATGAATGCTTTATTATATTTATTATATATATATATATAATATGATGTAAGTGAGAGAAAGAGAGAGAGAATGAGAGTATGAATGATGTGGATGTAGATGGAGTGAGTGAGAAATGTATGGATTTGGAAGTAAAGTCAGGATGAGGTGGAGGTTGATGGTGATGGAAGAGGAGGAGGATGAGGATGAGGCGGAATGGCGCGACTCTTAATAGGGGTTTACAATTAGAGATAATTAGAGCTGCAGCGAGCTCCCACCCACCCATTACTTTTCGAGTGGCGACCGCCAGATTAACTAACGATGTTTAATTGGATTAGTCATTCAAAGATGTTTAAAATTACACGGAACTCGGTGAAAATGAAAATTCCCCCGACCGCTTTTTCATCAATTTATTTCATCTCTTTCCATCTTTCTCATACACACTCAAACACACACACAATAATCGTTTTGCTGCGTTGCCAGGTGACACAAAAAGAAGAAACAAATGAGTCATAAATGAAAAAATTCAGTAGCAACAAACAAAAAGGAGGAAAATAAACAAATTTGGAAAATCAATCGTGGAAACATTCACACTTACACCTGTAACGAGGAAACGCGGAAAATGACGCTTCGTTCGTCCGTCGGAAAGTTTACTTTATTTTATTTTTTATTTTAAAAAACAAATCTAGAAGCTACAATTTATTCATTTACAACCTGCAATTATTTTCGTGACAACAACAACATTTGTTTTTTTTTCAATTGCTACTTGATTTATACCGCTTTAATTGCGTAATTTATTAATTACAAACATAAATGTGCAATTAATTACTTTTAGACCTTCAATTTATTGTTTTGTAGAATTTCCATTAAATTAAAAATAATGAATTGTTGATTTTCCAACTATAAATTACATAAAATTACTTATTGAAATGATTGTATGAAGTATGAAGTTTTTTAATAATACGAATTTGTATTATTTAGTATTAAGAATTTTTACAATTTCTCACTCATTTTCATGTTTCAAAGTCATCTATTAATTAGATGCAAAAAGCAAAAAAAAAGTGTTATTTTTTTCATTTAAATATGTAATGTAATGTTATAAATTCTTAAAAAAAATGGTTTCAAAACATAAAAAATAAAGGAAAGCAGAAATAATTAATACCTAAGAAAATTTATTAAAAAAACTAGTTATAAAATTAAATTAAAAGATTAATTTGATTCTGATTTTATGTAGTCTTAAGTCACGTTAATCTTAATAAAAATTGTAACTAAACACATACATTATTGAAGTTGGTACTAATTATACAAAAGCTGCTTATTTTTAGAAGATTTCATGAAATTTGTAAAGTGACTAAAGCATTTTTATTTATTTTTAAGTTTTCAATTTTTGTTTAGAATAAAATTAATAATAATTTAGTGTGCGAGAGAGAGATTCATTGATATAAAATATAATGTAAAACTGAAATATACAGCTGTAGTAATATTGAGAGGTTAAAAACAGCTGTCATTTTAATGTCACTGTCATCCTTGATTACCAAACGTATTGTAATTAATGAATGTTGTATAGTGTAAAATATATTTATTGAATTTGATCTAATTTAATAGAAATAGTTGTGTTTTCTTTTCTCAGTTAGAAAGTCATGTTTCGAAAATTAATTAATAACAAAAATTTCAATAATTATTAATGTCATTGTCATTGCAATTTACAACAGTATTTAGTGTAATCATTTTTATTTGCATAAATTCATATGAAAAGTGACTAAATTAATTTAGCTGTTTATTTATAGTAATATACAAAGAATAATTTAGAAAGTTATTTTGTTGATATAAAATGTAATACAATACAAAAATAATTAACTGTAACAAATTAGAGGTTAACTATAATTTAAATGTCAATGTCATTCTTTTCAGCAAAATATAAATAATAATTTAGAAAGTTATTTTTTAATATAAAATGTAATACAATACAAACATAATTAACTGTAATAAATTAGAGATTAATTGTCATGCAAATGTCAAATATTTTTTAAAGTAAAATACAAATAATAATTTTGTAAGTTATCTGTTGATAGAAAAATCTAATACAATACAAAAATAATTAACTGTAACAATTTAGAGGTTGATTATAATTTAACTGTCATTTATATGTCAATGTCATTGAAATAAATAAGTACCAATCTAATAGTATTAAAAAATTATTGCCTAATGTAAATGTATATAACGTAATAATTTGTATGTTATATAAATTAAAAGTATTTTAGTTCATTCTCAAGTTTTCGATTTAAGTAAAATACAAATAATAATTTCGTAAGTTATTTGTTGATAGAAAACTTTAATACAAAAAATAATCAGCTGTAACAATTTAAAGGTTAATTATAATTTAGCTGTCATTTAAGTGTCAATGTCATTGAAATCTATAACTAACAATTGCGTGATATAAGCAACTCTTAGTTGGTATAATTGCAAGAATTAATTAGATTCGTATTACGTATTATTGTAAAAATTGAATATTTCAAGTTTTTTTTATGAAATTATACATAAAGATTTAAAAAAAAAGATTTTGATTAATAACTATATTACTTTTGATTACTAAATATGTATCAAATGTCTATTTATAATCAAAAACTAATTGATTTAAACGATGATATTTCTTGACGTTTCTCGTCCAATTATTAAAACATGATATGAAAGATTTTTTCTCATTATTGTTGTGTGACATAATTAAGTAATGCAGAGATAATACGTGTGAATGATGGGCAAGGAGAAAGGTGTGCGGAAGTGTGCGAGTGAAATTAATTTGAATGATTCTCCTTTAATTGGTGCAAAAGGTGGACGGATGGAATTGATAACGAGTAGTTATAAATAGTTAAAAAAAAAAGAAGAATAAAGTTGGATGATGATGATGATGAAAGGGTGAGAAAGAAAAAGATGGATTTCCATTGTGCGGTAAGTGTGTGTAATTGGAAAAAAGATGAATGTGCGATGAAGAGAGAGAGAGATGAAGATTGAAACATCTGCGAGCGTTTCTTATCTTGTTCGTGGTCCGAGCGAGCAAGACATTTACACCACAATTTAAGGATCGGACAAAACGATGTATACAGTAATTTCACATTATACGCGCATAGCGGAATGACAACTGAAAGGCCGTACCTGTCTGGTGTCAGAAGAGGGATAGAAGAAGAAGAGAAGAAGAAGGCAGCAGACACGGCAGGCAGGCAGCAGCAGCAACATCTGCATTGCTTTAAACAAGTGTAGCTAATTTGGTTTTGGTTTGGAAAATGGGCCCCATCCACAATGGAAGCCCTCGTCACCGTCTGACAAACCACTCAGACATTTTATAAAGCAGCAAACTTGAATATCACCAACACACATACACACACAAATGTTTACACACACACGTACAGTCCACCACTATCCATTCTACATTATTATGAATTTATTCCGTGTTTTGATGCAAACTTTTTACTCAATGGAAATCGGAGATTTTTTTTTCTTCCATATAGATCCTCCTTTTCAAACAACTTATTTTTACATCACACATACACACGATTATATAAATATATATATATTTATATTGGGATCAAATTCCCTCTGATTGAATAAGAACACCTCCCATGGTAACGCGTACAATCATCATGTCAACTGTTTTTTTTTCTCTTCTTCTTCTTCTTCGTTGCTCTCCCTCCATTTTTTTCTTTCTTTTAATTGTGTACGCACACTGGATCCATTTTTCGATACAAGCGGCTTTTGTTTGGGTCTCGATGGAAACAGTTTCTCGTCCCATATTAAAATTCACCAGAAATAATTGTATCGTGTTTCCATTCCATTCAACGTCAAAGCAAACTATTTTTATTTGTCAGATCACATACAATGAGAGAAGGACATTTAAATTTTTATTTTTATTAATTACAATATTTTGTTAATATGGAAAATATTAGGGAAATTACTACAGTTTCTTTTTGAATTCATGATTTAAAAATATTTTCTCATATGCATTTTTATAGGGAATTTTAAGTAATTAGTAAATTTATGTTGGTATTATATTTACCCTTAGTATTCTGCTACAGTTTCTATCTAAATTCATGTTTGAAAAGTTAATCGCAACTACATTTTCTCTTAAGTTGTTTTATAGGGATATTTAGTGAATTAGTCAATATATAATTATGTTGGTATTATATTTAACGTTAATATTCTGCTACAGTTTCTTTCTAAATTCATGTTTGATAAATTAATCAAAATAATATGTTATTTTATAATGATATTTAGGGAATTCTTCAATATTATATTGGTATTATATTTAACCTCTATATTTGGTACAGTTTTATAGTGATATTTAAGAAATTAGTTATTATATATTTATGTTGATATATTATATTAAACTTTAAGATTTGCAGCATTTTATTTCTAAATTCGTGTTGTAAAAATGAATCAGAACAATACTTTCTTATTTTTTTGTAAGAAAATTTAGTATATTTATGTTGGTATAATATTCAAGCACAATTACTTACTACACTTTCTTTCTGAATTTGTTAACAATTGAACTAAATAACAAACTATCTTAAGTTTTTCAACTGTTTTTTTTCTTCAATTGTTTAATATGTCAACTATGATTTAATTAATCAACATTAACAGTTTTTTTTGTATTCTTTTGATATTTGTTCACATTTAAAATGTAGTTTCAGTAAAAGTTTTCATATAGATTTTGTTTTTAAATAAAATAAAATTTTCAACTTTGTACTTACTTTAAATTTTATAATTTACATGCAAACATTTTGTTTTTGTTCCCGTTAATGAAATATATTCTTTTGTTTGTGAATAAGCATAATTTTTATTAAGATTTAGACTAATTTTTTTGTTTTTTTTTTGTAAATTTTATTACTAATTATAATTCCTAAGATCGAAATACGTTTTTGCTATGACTTAATTTATATGAAAACTTTGTTTTCTTTTTATATTTCTTAATTTTGTCTCTTTCCCTTGAAAATATTAAAACTTTTACATCAGATTTCTTTTAGAAAATTTCAATTTTGATTTACTTGCTTATTTTCTTAATACATTGTTATTTTTTATTATTTCTTTCAATATTTGTGACTTTTCAAGTAATTGCAATTAATAACTTTAAACTCATATCAAAGTATTTATAATTACAAATTAGAATCAAATTTACAGATTCTTTTCGGAAAATTTTGTGTAACTCAATTTCCATGTATTTCTCATTGAAATTATGTTTATTTTATGAGCATTATAGTTGCAAATATGTAATATTTACTGTTTAAATTCATTTTTTAGTATTTATTCTTAAAGAAATTTGAATTAATTCATTATAAATGAATAATTTCAATTTAAATCAATCGTAAATTTATGCAATTTTTTTTTAATTAGAAATTTATCATTTATGCGAATTGAATTAAAACACTTTGTTCTAAATTAATCGCTTATTTTTTTGTTAAATAAAAGTTTAAATTTTGTAATTAATCTATGAAAATAACAATTTAATGTAAATAATCAAGTCGTCATTATGGATCTGCGAACAAATGAAAGAAGTGTATTAAACGCTTGTCACTTTGACATTTCATTGAGCGATCTTTCAATCATTCGAGTGTGTGCGTGCATGTCAATATGCGTGTGTACATAAAAGTGTGTAACGTTTGGGAAATCACAGGTAGCGATGATGATAATAAGAAGAAAGAGACTAAGAGAATTTCCGTTTTGAGGACCCTCGTGCAAAGAAGAATCGAGAAGTGGATTGATGGGAAATAATGGATAGGATTTTCGACCGCCCGAACTAAGGGAAGGGCGTGAAACGTTGCTGTCAAAACAAGGGTATTTTCTTCTATTCCATTCCTTCAAATACTAAACGGATTATTCCATCAAAGTAGTAAAAGGTGCGTGAAGTGTGATACATACACAATCCATTCATACTTTTCTACACTCATTCATTCATATTTTTAAGTGCTTGTTAACACATTACTTTCGAACGGATCAACTCTTTCCTTTCCAAAAGATGTTTGGGTAGTAATTATTAAAGTTTCCAAGGTAACGGGTATCCAATATTGCAACTTTTGCAATTACGAAGCCGAGCGGATCAAAGTTCACGCTGCAAAGTTTTTATTTATTTTCTTTTGTTTTTCCTTCCAGAGACTTCCGACATGGAAGTTCCAAACGACGTTATTATCTAATGTAGAAATAAATGTAATAATACAAGTAATAAGAGCAAATTGATTAACATTAATATATAAATTTATCAAATAATTAACTCGATTTATTTTGCTAACAATATTGTTTTAATTAACAGATGATATTTTCAAAGAATAAAATTTTTATTTTCTACAATTCAAGCGAGATTTTAATGATTTTTATATGAAAAAAAATTTGGAATAAACAAAAAATTCAAGTTTTCAACATTGAAAATGTTCCAACATGTAGTTTTGTACGCGAAAATTGCCGAAAAAGTCCATGAATTTTTGGAATTAATGAATTTTCTTTTGTTAAGATTACTTCATTTGTTGCTATTATTTATTGTCTACTTAGAGACTAAATATATTAAGAAATTGCATGAATTTGTCGGGAGAAAATCATAAGATTTAACTTTAGAAATTGAAAAACTACAGACTTTAAATGGAATTAGTATTTGTATGTAGACTAAACAAAACAAAAGAAGTGAACTAACTTTTTTTTTGTATTGTTTTTGGGTTGGCCTTGCAAACAAAAATATAGATATAATAAAGTGTGTAAATTAGTCTACTTAGTGTGAATATTACCATAGTAATGATAGTTAGAAAACTGAATTTGTTTTTTTGCTTTCAATTCATTTTTTTTTACTCTGTGTAATTGATTGATTACAGACAATGTGTGTATTGTCTGTGTGGACTTAGTCAAGTGGCAATTGATTAATTTGTCGAGTAAATATACAAAATTCGATTCAATTATTACGACTGAATCGTCACAATTGAGTGGTTCCAAACGTAATTGAAAATATGAAGCTTCTTCGTGCACGTACGAAATTTCTTACATATGAAATTGAAATGTAAATGATTTGTTATTCTATTAATAGAAAAAGTATTCAATTTTGTAGTCTAGTAGTCTTTTCTATATTTATCTTAGATTTTATGTAAGATTATTAAATTTAAGTGCAATGAATAAAAGATGAAATAATTAAGAAATTTTATGGTAAGAAAATATCGTAAAACAATGTTAATATCTCTAGAATAGTGCGGGTAATCGGTTACATTAATATACCGGACTAATTGAGGACTTTAAAACCGCACTCTGCGACGTCTTGCTGTATATTTTCAGATATTTTTTGCATTCTTTGTTTAAGTTTAATATCAAACTTTTGTATAATTTACTTATAGATTAGTAACTTCTATAAATAATTATGTAATTATTCATTCGTTTAATGCCATTTTTTGTGTGTTTTTCTTGCATTGAACAATTAACAGAGCAGATCGAAAAGTAAATTATTTATTGATGGAAATAGAAAGTTTGATCTTAACTCAGTTGGATATAAATTATACGAAATAATAAAATGAATACGCCTATTACATTTTCAACATATTCAAGTTTAATTTAAGCATTCATTTTCCAAAATCCGTTTAGTATTCATCGAGAAATTTTGAAAAAACTGAAGGCATCTTTTCGAAAATTGTTTATAATTATTCCTATAGTTTTTTTTAATTTCACTGAAAGTTAGTGAACAAACATACAAAATGAATATTCGTATTACATTTGCAATACATTCACGTTTAATTTAAGCTTTATTTCTTCAAAATCGGTTAAGTATTAATTGAGAAATTTTGAATAGACTGAAGACAATATTTTTTCAAAAATTGTGATAAATTTTTCGTTATTTTTGCAAACATTTTACTGAAATTGAGTAAACATATATACAAAATGAATACGCCTATTACATACTGAATATATTCAAGTTTAATTTAAGCATTCATTTTCTAATATCCGTTTAGTATTAATTGACAAATTTTAAAAATACTAAAGATAATATTTTATCAAAAACTATGACTAATTTTTCGTTATATTTGCAAACATTTTACTGAATATTAGTAAACGAATATACAAAATGAATACGCCTAATACATACTCATTATATTCAAGTTTAATTTGATTATTAATGTTCCAAAATAGCTTTAGAATTAATCGAGAAATATTGAAAATAATGAAGACAATATTTTTCAGAAATTGTGATAAATTTTTCGTTATTTTTGCAAACATTTTACTGAAAATTAATTAACATATATACAAAATGAATACGCCTAATACATAATCAATATATTCAAGTTTAATTTGAGTATTCATTTAACAAAATAGCTTTAGTATTAATCAAGAAATTTTGAAAAAAATTAAAGACATTATCTTTTCCAAAATTGTTTGTAATTATTCGTCATTATTTTTTTAATTTAATTGAAAGTTAGTAAACGAACATACAAAACTAATACTCTTATTACATTTGCAGTATATTCACCTCTAATTTAAGCATTATTTTTTTCAAAATCGGTTTAGTATTAATCCAGAAATGAAAATTTGTTATTTTTGCAAAAAAATTAACTGAAGATTAGTAAACGAACGTACAAAATAATTACGCCTATTACATAATCAATATATTCAAGTTTAATTTTGATCTCAATTAGACTATGCTATTTTTCTTTGTTAAACTTAAATTATTATAAATTAAAGAATTCTTTGAGAATGTTATATGATTAATTTTTTATTACCAATTTATAATTCGATTAATTGTTTTATCTTTTCTTGCGTTTAACAACTCACAGAGCAGATGGAAAAGTAAATTATACTATTATTTTTGTTAACGATTCATTTTACTGATTGTAATTATTGCTGAGCGCAAATTGTTCGCTCATTTTTATCGTAATATTTTTTGATTTTACTGAAAGTCAGTAAACGAACATACAAAACGAATATTCGTATTACATTTGCAATACATTCACGTTTAATTTAAGCTTTATTTCTTCAAAATCGGTTTAGTATTAATTGAGAAATTTTGAAAATACTAAGGACAATATTTTATCAAAAATTTTGAGAAATTTTTCGTTATTTTTGTAAACATTTCACTGAAAATTAGTAAACCTATTATTTTTGTTAACGATTCATTTTACTGATTGTAATTATTGCTGAACGCAAATTATTCGCTCATTTTTATCCTCCTTTTCATTGCGATTAACAATAAACTGAGCAGTTGGAGATGCATTGTTCGTAACGTTTATTGTTGCAAGCTCGAATTCCGTGCGTTAATTATTATGATTATCATTATTATTGTTGTTGTGCGTCTGTGAATTTTGCAAATTCGTCAATTAAGCGACGATTCGGAGCGTAAATCGAAGAAAATATAGCGGGTAGAATCCGTAATAAAGCATCTCATTAGGTATAACATAATTACGAAGGAGGATGGATGGATGGAGAGGTTGGGCTTCGAATGAGATGAAGGGGATGAGGTTTTTTTTAAAAGGGGGTGGTTGTGTATGGCGATGGTTTCGAAGAGAGTGGAAAGAAAGAAAGAAAGAAAAGGAAAACCGCAGGAGGATCATTCTTGTCTCAGAATGTACGAGAGCGAGCAGCAAAGTAAAGCAAGCAGCCATTGCTTGATAAATGCGGCGTCTCCTTCTAATATAACAATTACGGGACGTCCTTTCTCTCTCTTTCTGCGTGTGTACACCTCTTCTACTGCCATCGTTCGCAATGCGATTCGCATCTCACTCTTTCTTTCTTCCGTCCGCCGTACGTTTCTCTTTCTCCTTTCTCTCTCTCTCTCTGGCTCTAACTTTTACCTCCTCCACCCTTCTCTCGGCGAAATACATATTCAGAGAATCCACCCGTCCCACCTAGAGATTACATCGCAAATTTTGATCTTTCGCATGCAAAAATATGCAAATATTACTGAAAGCTCTCAATGGAATGAGCTTTACAATTCGAGTCCTTTCACAAGGGAGAGAACGTTTTTTTTTCATTGCACCCTCCTTTCCGTTCCTTTTTCTATGGAACTCTCCTCCTCCTCCTTCCCTCCCACCCTCTCGTGTGGCCGAAAGGAACGCCCTCCTCCCGTTTTGCGGGGAACACCCCCACCCCACCCCACACACACACACTGAATTTGTTTTTTCTTTTCTTGTCAAGATCACTTCACCAGTTTTATGGAGCGGCTTTTCTCGCATGGCCGCAACTCTTCCACCGCTTAAAATATTGACCACAAATCAATAATTCGATAATCATAATTCAACAATTAAAAACCTGTATAGATAGACAAAGAGGAGGCACTTGGCATTTGTTTTTAACATTGAGTTCATGGCCACCTGTATAGTGGAATTTCACCAATGATTCACTTTCGTTTTATTTACAAATCCATCATTCTAGTGATCATAATAGATGTTTGACAGTTGACGTTTTACAAATTATGTTTAACAGTTAATATTTTACAATTACTGTTTGACAATTGACGTTTGACAGTTGACGCTTTTGCATTTGTTGTTTTATAATTGTTATTTTATGATTGATGTTTCATAATAGATGTTTGACAGTTGACGTTATACAAATTATGTTTAACAGTTAACATTTTACAATTACTGTTTGACAATTGACGTTTGACAGTTGACGCTTTGCATTTGTTCTTTTATAATTGATATTTTACGATTGATGTTTTATAATTGATGTTTGACAGTTGACGTTACACAGTTGACATTTGACAAGTGTATTGGACAATGACCAAGATTGTTTTTGTCGTTTAACATCTTCATTTTCTTGCTTCTCTTGCATCAATTTCAATTATTTTGATGTAAATTTTTCATTTCGTCTTCTACAACTAAATCTGATACAACAACCTATGCATCTCGCAAGTTTATTTTCTTTAAATTTCCATAAAACTGTATATTTTTATCGTCAACCTATACAAAACATCCAATGGTGGCAATTGCGTACACAAATTTCAAAGAGCTGTGAACTTTCGTATAGTAAGTTCATAAACCTTATACTTTCCATTCCAGACAAAATAATGAGAAAATTATTCTTTGTATAGAAAAAATTTAGATTATATCTAATATATGTTTGAAGCAATTAGCTGCCAACTTGCACAGCACACTTAGATAAGGAAAGATTAAAATATGCTAGAAGTTAGTTAGTAACTATAGTTTGTGTTTTGTTTGCTGAAAATTGAGTCTGCAAACGTCTTTTACAGTTTGCAAATTTAAAACCTTGTTCATGGCCACCTATATGTATTGGCCAAAGACCAAGATTGTGTCACGCACTCTTCCTCAATGTCTTCATCAATTTCATTATTTTCATGTAAATTTTCCGTTTTGTCTTCTACAACTAAATCGGGTAGTGCTGATATAGCAACTTATGCATCTCGCAAGTTTATTTTCTTTAAATTTCTATAAGAATCTATTTTTTTATCATCAAACTATACAAAACATTACGTACACAAATTTTAATAAGCTTTGAAGATGTTTGTTTGTGTAAAAACCATACATAACTTTCGTATAGTAAGTTCATAAACCTTATACTTTCCATTCCAGACAAAATAATGAGAAAATTATTCTTTGTATAGAAAATATTTAGATGTATCTAGTAGGTCTTTCAGGCAATTGTTTGCCACTTTGCACAGCACACTTAGATAAGGAAAAATTCAAATATCGTAGAAGTTAGTAACTATAGCTAGTGTTTTGTTTGCTGAAAATTAAGTCTGCGAAGGTCTTTTACAGTTTAAAACCTTGTTCATGGCCACCTATATGTATTGGCCAATGACCAAGATTGTGTCACGCACTCTTCCTCAATGTCTTCATCAATTTCATTATTTTCATGTAAATTTTCCGTTTCGTCTTCTACAACTAAACCGGGTAGTGCTGATATAACAACTTATGTATTTCGCAAGTTTATTTTCTTTAAATTTCCAAAAAACTGTATTTTTTTTATCGTCAACCTATACAAAACATCCAATGGTGGCAATTACGTATACAAATTTTAAAGAGCTGTGAACTTTCGTATAGTAAGTTCATAAACCTTATACTTTCCATTCCAGACAAAATAATGAGAAAATTATTCTTTGTATAGAAAATATTTAGATGTATCTAGTATGTCTTTCAGCAATTGTTTGCCACCTTGCACAGCACACTTAGATACGGAAAGATTCAAATATGGTAGAAGTTAGTTAGTAACTATAGCTAGTGATTTGTTTGCTGAAAATTGGATCTGCGAACGTTCATGGCCACCTATATGTATTGGCCAATGACCAAGATTGTGTCACGCACTCTTCCATCATCAAACTATACAAAACATTGCGTACACAAATTTCAAAGAACTGTGAAAATGTTTGTTTGTGTAAAAACCACACATAACTTTCGTATAATAAGTTCATAAACCTTATACTTTCCATTCCAGAAAAAATAATGAGAAAATTATTGCTTGTATAGAAAATATTTACATAATATCTAATATATGTTTGAGGCAATTGTTTGCCACCTTGCACAGCACACTTAGATAAGGAAAGATTCAAATATGGTAGAAGTAACTATAGCTACTGTTTTGTTTGTTGAAAAGGCAGGTGATGAAATAATACAATTCTTACTTTGTCCGTTTATTTTCATCAGGATTAATTCGATTATAGATGGGGGATGATGATGATGATGGTTCGTTGGAAACAAATCATGCGCATCACATGTGAAACGACTGCTGAAAAGGAGTTAAACCTAGCGTGTGTGATGTTTTCGCCGTGATGCGACGTAACGAGCCGAACGGAAGAGCGCGGTTATGCAATTTTCGGCGCCATTTCCAAATCGAAAAAAGATAAAGAGACATCGTCGTCGTCGTCGTCACCCTCTTCATTCATCTTTTCATTCACAGCACCCCCATCGTTTCAACCCGCCCTCTCCAAGTCTTATTATCATCATCATCATCATCATCATTATTATATTCGAAATGGTAATTGCTCGAATTCTTCATCTGCAAATTCATTTACTTTCTGATTACGCAATTATCGAATGTGCGATGGGGGTTTTCTTTTTTTCAATTTTGCGACGTGCAATTGGGTGTGTGCCACCTCTTTCTCATTTCGATTGACGACCCCCCTCTTTTTAGTGTTTTTTTTTTGGGGGGTTGGTTATGGTGGTGGTAATTCGTTTTTAGCAACGCACCCTTTGATAAATTCTAAATAAGCAATGGCGCGTTTCTCCATTAATTCATTATGTTTTTAGTACATCTTTATCAAGATTCTTCAGTTGTAGTTAAAAAAAATAACGTGAATCATATAATAAAGCAGAACATTCAATATAATTGTATAGTATTAATCGAAAAACATTAAAAAAAACTGAAGATTATTTTGTGATTCGTTCTTTATTTTATCCAATAATTTTACTGAAAATTGATAAATTAATACGCCTATTATATTCTCTATATAATCAAGATTAATTTGAGCATTAATTTTCTAAAATTGGTTTTGTAGTAATCGAGAAATGTTAGGAAAACTGGAGACATTACATTTTCCAAAAATTGTGAGTAAATTTTGCAAACATTTTACTAAAAATTAGTAAACGCACAAATTGGATATGTCTATTACATATATTCAAGTTTAATTTGTGGTCTAACAAAAGTTCGCTTAGTTGGCGTTAATACATTTGTTTGTGAAAAACAAAAGTTGTTTCTTAATTAGTTAAAGTCTAACTATATTTCATGTCAAATTTCAAAAAGATCGGTAAGAATGGATAGGAGAAAATGCATGATTAGTGATGTAATGTTGGTAGATATTTCACCACCAACACTGCAAAATATTGTTTTTGCCATTCTCTACGGATTTCGACGACAACTCAAGCCTATGCAAATTTACTAGAAAAGCCAAAATGCATTCATAATGACCATTACCAAGTGGTTTCGAAGATTCCAAACCGAACATTTTTGAGTTGTGGACGAATCTCGTGATGATGGCACGAAATCTTTCACAAACGACACAAATGTAGCAAAAATTGGCAAAGATCCAAGGAAATGGTAGGTGATGAACTGGATCTTGAATGCTATGGCTATGTCGATAATATTAAGTCATCTACACGAAGAAATCCGCATGATTTGTTCCACGAATTTTAAATGACGACCGAAAAAAGGCACTTGTTCGTTTTGCCCAATATTTCTTGGAAAAATTTGAAAATGGAGAGTCTATTACCTTTAGGTAAATAGTAACAGGTGAAGAATCTTGGTTCTATAAGTAAAATCCGGAAAACCAAAGAGCAGTCCATGGTATGAAGCGCAGAAGGTGCTAAGTTAAGTCAAGAACACAAAAATCAGCAACAAAAGTGATGGTGTCAATTTTCTTTACCAGGGCAAAAGTGGTAGCTGTTATCTCACTGGAAACTGGCCAGACGGTAACTGCTAAGTGGTATACAGAAACTTGCTTACCACAAGTTTTCAAAAATATCTTGGGAAACCAGAAAAAAAAGGCAACTTCGTCGCTACTTTTTCACCAAGACCATCTTTCTTGCGCTCTCTGGAATCAATGAAATTCGCCCCAGCATCTTACTCTCCGGACCTTTTGCCGTGTGATTTCTGGCTGTTTCCGAAAATACAAATAAATTGAGGGAAAGAGTCTTCAGTTCGAATGAGAAGATCATTAATGCAGTTAATGTCAAACTTGAAAAAGCTCAAAAAAGCCGATTTTGAGGAATGTTTTGAAACTGACTTAAGAAATGTATTAAAACAAATGGAAATTATGTTGAGAAATTACAAAAGGATGAAAATTAAATATATTAAAATAAAATTGTTTTTCTTTTTGTTATCCAAAATCGTTTAAGTATTTATCAGGAAATTTTAGAAAAAGTGAATACATTACTTTTACGAAAATTGTGAGAAATGTTTCCTCATGTTTTGCAAATAATTCAGTGAAAATTAGTAAACGAACAAATAAAATGAATACGTTTATTAATTTTTCTAAATATTGAAGTTAAATATGATTATAAATCATGAAATTTAGGATGTTTTGTAAAGATTTACGATGATTATGGTACTGTGAATGTGATGAAATGGTGCGCAATTATGTATTGTCGAGGTGTAATGAAAGTAATCTGGTTGAACGTGTCTAAAGTGCGGTATTATGTCAACCTCTCGAGACTTAGAAGGTGCATTTAGTTGGTAGTCTTGAGGTATTTAAGTGGTTCGAGGTAATGAGTTGCAAAGTGGAGTGCATAAGACAATGGTCTGCGATGGGGTTGCAGGAGAGGAGAGAGCGATACAACACAACCAACAACAATCAACCAACCAACAAAACGTCGGTGGTGGTTTCCATTTTGTCCGAGCGTCGAGTTTATAATGGATCCTCCTCCTCGTTCAACTCTTCCTCCTACGTGCATGCAGGAGACTCCGATGCAAGCAGCAATCGGTGCATCGTTTAAGACTAGAAAAGAGAGAGAGAGATTGAGAGAGCAACAACTGAAATGAAGAGTTATAGAAGGAGATGGGGAGAAAACCCGCACGAATGCACTTTCCTCATTAAAATATTGCAATTACTAGCGAACCATTCGGATCAAAAACAAATAAGAGGGAAGAAGCAAAAAAAAAACGTAAAACCGGGGAGCTTTTAAATCAAAATTCCAGCGGCTCGATTCGATCGTGGCGATCGCGTCGCGACGCCGACGGCGACGTCTCCCGTTGGGCCGTACGTTCGTTCGTTGCATCCTGCATGCATGCCGGGCCAGGAATCATTACGCAACGACAATCTCCTTTTATCCTTCGCGATTATTATTTTTTAATTACGAAACGGAGCCTGCAAACAGCAGCACACAGAAAGAGATGGAAAGCCGTGCAGATAGACACACACACACACACACACACAGCGAGAAATATATTAGAGATTCTCCTCGTCCGTTTCTAAAACGAGCGAGATATTAATACATCTACATATCATCAAAAAGAGATTCATGTTGATTCGCTCTACATCTAAAATGCAGTTTCCTCTTTCTCTCTCGAACACATTCACACACACTGTGATCGTTTGTTTGAATTGAAGAGTTACCATGGATGCAGGCAGCATCCGATTGATATGCAAATATCGTACACGAACGAATCAAGTATTTATATCGAGTCGATTCTAGTTTGTAAAATAATTTTCAAATAAGTTAAAGAAATTGGAATTTTCTGAGAAATTCTATCAATTTTGACAGTTTCTATTATTGTTTTGTTTTTGGTATATAAAATGACATAAATTGGAATTTTTGTGAGAAATTATATCAATTTTGACAGTTTCTATATTTGTTTTGTTTTTGGTATAATTAAGACTGTTTAAAAATGACGTACATTTGAATTTTCTAGAAATTCTATCAATTTTGACAGTTTCTATTATTGTTTTGTTTTTGGTATATAAAATGACATAAATTGGAATTTTTGTGAGAAATTATATCAATTTTGACAGTTTCTATATTTGTTTTGTTTTTGGTATAATTAAGACTGTTTAAAAATGACGTACATTTGAATTTTCTAAGAAATTCTATCAATTTTGACAGTTTCTATTATTGTTTTGTTTTTGGTATATAAAATGACATAAATTGGAATTTTTGTGAGAAATTATATCAATTTTGACAGTTTCTATATTTGTTTTGTTTTTTTTAAGAACTAATTATATAATTAAGACTGTTTAAAAATGACGTACATTTGAATTTTCTAGAAATTCTATCAATTTTGACAGTTTCTATATTTGTTTTGTTTTTGGTATAATTAAGACTGTTTAAAATGACGTACATTTGAATATTCTGTGAAATTCTATCAATTTTGACAGTTTCTATTATTGTTTTGTTTTTGGTAAAATTAAGACTGTTAAAAATGACATAAATTGGAATTTTCAGAGAAATTATATCAATTTTGACAGTTTCCATTTTTGTTTTGTTTCTGATATGTTTATTACTATTAAAAGTAATATAAATTGGAATTTTCCAAAAAAAAAGTTACAGTTTTGACAGGTTTCAATTTTGTTTTGTTTCTGATATGTTTATTACAATTAAAAGTGTCGTACATTTGATTTTTCTGAGAAATTCTATCAATTTTGACAGTTTTCTTTTTTGTTTTGTTTCTGATATGTTTATTACTATTAAAAGTGACGTACATTTGAATTTTTTGATAAATTCTTTCAATTTTGACATTTTCTATTATTGTTTTGTTTTTGGTATAATTAAGACTGTTAAAAATGACATAAATTGGAATTTTTTGTTTTGTTTTTGATATGTTTATTACTATTGAAAATGACGTAGATTTGAAGTTTCTGAGAAATTATGTCAATTTTGACAGTTGTAATTTTTGTTTTGCTTTTGTCAGAAATTCTATCAATTTTGACAGTTTTCATTTTTGTTTTGCTTATGATAAATTTATTACTATTAAAAGTGACATATATTTGAATTTTCTCAGAAATTATATCAATTTTGACAGTTTATATTATTGTTTTGTTTTTGATATAATTAAGACTGTTTAAAATGACAAAAATTGGAATTTTTGTGAGAAATTGCATCAATTTTGACAGTTTTCATCTCTTTGTTTTTGGAATAATTAAACCTGAAAAAAAATATTTCGGTTTTCGAACACATTTTAAGAACTAATTATATTCGAAAACCTAATTTACATGAACACATTGTACTTTAAAAGTGCGAATCATGATTTTGATTTATCAGCACTAGAAAATTTAAGTATGTAAATAAAAGTTATATAATTATCTATGAAGTGAACAGCAGATAAAAACGTGAGATAAAAATTATCGCTCCATACGATATATTCGCATTGACCTTATTATAAAAATTCAAACATTGATAGATTGGAGTTCGTGAAAATCAGTAGGACGCTAGAGTTTCATTGAAAATGTGGATATTTTTGTCTTCAGCTGCAGGTCTTCTCTGCATTCTGTACGTGTTATTGAAATGGCGAAACAATTATTGGAGGGAACGAGGAGTCCCGTGTCCACAACCAAGTTTATTTGTCGGTAATATAGGTGCTTCTTTGACATCCAAATTGAACGTCGGAGAAATCTACAATAACATCTACAAGTTAGTATAATTATAATTTACAAAAAGTATATTTAGTAAACATTTTCTTTTTTCAGAAAATATGAAGATTGTAAATACGTGGGATTGTTTCTGTTCATTAATCCCGCTTTGTTAATCAGAGATCCCGAAATCATCAAGGATATTATGATCAAAGATTTCAATCATTTCGGGAAAAACGATTTCGAGGTGGATGTAAATCACGATCCGATCATGGGAAGAAATCCGTTCGTTTTGTCAGGCGAGAAGTGGAAAGCTTTCAGGAACATGTGGACGCCTAACTTTACCAGCGGAAAGGTTTGTGTTGTGTAGAAAAAATTCGAATTAGTTGATAATAGTTTTTTTTGGTGAAAACCAGTTGAAGCAGATCTTCCAATTCGTGAAAATCCAAAGTGGAATTATGAACGATTACATAGAAAATCATCAGAAATGCGTCGATTTGAAAGATTTGATGAAGAGGTTCACGATTGGTAACGTGGCCAGTTGCGCTTTCGGTCTCGAAGCTAACAGTTTTGAGGAGGAGGAATCAGAATTCGTGAAAGTCTCGCGACAGATCGGGGATATTTCGAGTTTCGTCGAGATCAAGGTTCTCTTAAGAAACATCTTTCCTGTACTGATGAACGTGTTAACTGTTAGGTCGTTGACTCAACTAAAATTTTTGAATTGATATTTTAATTGATGATTTTTCAGGTTCTTCTCGAAGTACGCGGAAGAGTATCTGATTAGAATCGTGAAGGAGACTTTGAATTACAGGAAAGAGAACAAAGTTGTTAGGAACGATTTTTTGGATACTATGGCCGAGCAAAAGGTCAAATGCACTGACTATAAATTCGAAGACATCGATATTGTTGCTCAATCCGCGGGATTCTTCGGAGACGGCGTAGAATCCAGCTCTGTTGCCATGAGTTTCGCTTTGTACGAAATCGCCAAAAATCCTGAGGTGCAGAGTAAATTGACGCAGGAGATCCGCGATCATGGGGAAATAAGCTACGAATCCGTTAATGAGATGAAATATTTGGATTGCGTTTTAAACGGTAATTTAAACATCGTTGTAAACAAATTCGTGGTTAATTTGTAATTTCAGAAAGCATGAGGATGCATTGGGTTGGATTTTTCCTTACCAAAAAGTGCACCAAAGATTACCGTTTACCACCAACTAAAGACGGTGCTCCAAGCATTATGATTCAGAAAGATACGAGCATAATCCTGCCGATGGACGCAATACACAAGGACGCAAAGTACTTTCCGAATCCTGAAATTTTCGATCCTGAACGATTCACGAACGAGAACAAAGCTAACATCACTAAATGCTCTTTCATGCCGTTCGGAGATGGACCCAGGATTTGCTTAGGTGAATAATTTTTACATTTTTGTTTAAATAAAATAAAAGTTTTAACTTCTTTCGTTTACAGGCATGAAATTCGGTTTGATGCAAATCAAAGTCGGCATCGCTGCAATTCTATCCAAATACACTGTTTCGATCAACGAAAAGACGTCGAATCCGCTTGTGTTGGAAAAAAATACCGTCCTGAGGACTCCGATCGGTGGAATTTGGATGGATTTTCAGAAAGATTAAATAATTAGAATTAATTGAAAAAAAAAAATGTAATAATTAATTGAGTTTTAGTGGAATTTTTATGTTTTTTTTAAGTACCTTTTATTATTTGTATAAGAAATTGTTTATAAAATAAAAATGCACTATTCATATTAATAATAAAGAATTGTTTCTGTGAAATGTTGAAAATAATTACTCATATTATCATTGATTTCGTAACGATGCGCAAAACTTATTTAATTATCACATTATGTAAAAATTTAGTTTGAATCAAGAAATTTGGAAAGATAACAATTTCGATTAAAAATTGATATTTAACATAAAAAAACAGTTAAAATTTGATTAAAAAAAAAACATAACACACTAATCTTGAAATGATAGCTTTCAGCAGTAAACTCAAGAGTACTGTTATTATTTACATTTACGTGTTATCAGCAGGACTTGAACCAATATAATCACAATTTATAGTAAAGTTCGCAGTTGCGTTCCAATCTCATCGACATGTGGATCTCATTAGTTTCTTTTGCCACTCTCCTCGGCATTTTCTACGTTCTTTTAAAGAAAAAATACAACTATTGGAAGGAACGAGGAGTCCCGCACGAAGAACCGACATTGTTAATAGGAAATTTAGCTCCAACTTTGACCACGAACAAGCACATCGGAGAGATCTACAATGATATTTACAAGTCAGTTTTTGGAACTTAATTAACTAAATTTAAATTGTTGTTGTTTTCTTTGCAGGAAATACGAAGGGTTTAGGTACGTCGGTTTATACAATTTCATGCATCCAGCTATTTTGGTGAGAGATCCTGAACTGATCAAAGATATTATGGTGAAGGATTTCCATCATTTCGGTAAAACCAATTTCGAGGTGAACGTTAAAGTCGACCCGATTTTGGGAAGGAATCCGTTCGTTTTGTCTGGAGAAAGGTGGAAAGTTGCTAGAGGTCAATGGACTCCCAATTTTACTGTGGGAAAGGTAAATTATAAATGAAAAGTAGGTAAATTATCGAATCTTCAGATTGCTGCAATTTCAGACGAAGCAAATATTTCCTTTTCTGATGGATCAAGGCGAGAAACTGAAAACGTATTTGGACGATCACCTTGATTGCGTCGAGGCCAGGGATTTCCTGAAGAGATTCACTTTGGGAAACGTGGCCAGCTGCGCTTTTGGCTTGGACGCGCGCAGTTTCGATGAAGAGGATAGCGAGTTCGTGAAGATCTCACGAGAAACCGGTGACGTCTCCGGCTTCAGCATGGTCAAATCGATTATTCTCACCATCTTCCCGATATTGTCCAACGTCACGAGCATTCGGTACATCGTTAATAAACTTAAATTTTAAACTTGATTTAAACTAAACTTTTCAGGTTTTTAACGAAGAACGCTGAAAAGTATTTTATGAACATCGTGAAGGAGACTTTGAAGTACAGGAGAGAGAACAACGTGGTTCGTAACGATTTCTTAGATAGTATGGCTGAATTGAAGGTGAAATGCACTGCGTACAAATTCGAAGACATCGATATTGTTGCACAATCCGCTGGATTCTTCGCGGACGGTGTCGAATCCAGTTCTTTGGTGATGACTTTCATTTTATACGAAATCGCCACTAACCCTGAGATTCAGAGGAAGCTGCAAGAGAAGATACAACAGCTTGAAGGAGATTTCAGTTATGAATCAATCAACGCTTTCGAATATCTCGATTGGATTATAAATGGTAATCTAGAAAATCTTGTAGTTTATTTATAATTTTCAATTGAATTGTAGAGAGTATGAGGATGCACGTGGCCTTCTCGTTCTTCGGGCGGAGATGCACCGAAGATTACGATTTACCACCAGCAAAAGAAGGCGCGGGTTCCGTACGCATTACAAAAGGTATGACCTTCGTGATACCAATGGGTGCGATACAAATGGACGAGCAATACTTCCCCGATCCTCAAGTCTTCAATCCAGAGCGATTCTCTAACGAGAACAAAGCTAATATCAAGAAATCCACGTTCATGCCTTTCGGAGATGGTCCGCGCATGTGTTTAGGTAAACTGAATTCCATCTAAAAAAAAACCATCTACATACTAAATTGATTTACAATTCTAGGCATGAGATTCGCTTTGCTGCAAATCAAAGTCGGTTTGGTGGCGATCTTCTCCAAATACACGATATCTTTGAACGAGAAAACCATCACTCCTCTACAGTTCAAGAAGAACGGTATAATTCTGGCACCGCTCGGTGGGATTTGGCTCGACTTTAAGAAAAACAACAACTGAGATTTTAACTTTGTTTAATTGAACTTGCAATTACGCTTCATCAATAAATTTTCAACAAATTGATTGCTATGTTTTTAGTAAACAACAATTATCGCCAAGTTGCCAAGTTCAAATTGAACGCGTAACACTTGCACTTTTCCTTCAGTTTCATTCCAAACTTGAATGCAGAAGTCCTTAATATATAAAAGTGAAAATAAGTGAAGTGACTACAATGAGATTATTGATATTTATTTCATTTAAATCTATGTTGTTTTAAAAAATCTGAGCAGAAATGAATGACAAATATCAATCAATTAACTTCCATACCTTCCATTGTTAACTTCAATTCATTTTAAAGCCATCTGCATTCTAATTTATTTTTAATTCTTAAGTGTAAGTCAACCTTCTCGAAACAAGAAAACTCTTACAACACATTCAAGAAGATTAGTATAATGAGATTCGTCTTGATTGAAAAAACACAACAAAAATTGCGATAATTTGTTTCATTGAACTTATAATTAGCGTTTCATCATTAAATGCAATTAGCAATTAGATTAGTGCATTAGTAAACAGTGATTTGGCATGTATTTGTTTTAAGATTAATTACAGCAAAACACTTTGATTCGTTCCAAATTGTTCAACAGTCTCATTCCAAATATGATATTAACAATACTTGCAACGCTTCTATGCGTTTTATACGTTTATTTAAAAAAACGTTACAATCATTGGAAGGATCGTGGAGTTCCTTACGAAGAACCGACTTTGCTTGTGGGAAATTTAGGTTCTTCTTTGATCTCCAAACGGCACATCGGTGAAATCTACAATGCGATTTACAAGCAAGTTTCTTTGTTATCATATTTACATCATTTTTTATTAAAAAAATGTAGGAAATGTAGGATTACTAAAGGGATGAACGTGATGATACCTATAGACTCGATATATATGGATGAGCAATATTTTGATAATCCGCATCAGTTTAGACCGGAACGTTTTTACAGATCCAACAAAAGTAATGTGAGGAAAAGCACTTTCTTTCCGTTTGGAGATGGACCGCGCATTTGCATAGGAATGCGTTTCGCTTTGTTGCAAATAAAAACTGCATTAGTCGCGATATTTTCGAAATACACGATCACTCTGAACGAGAAGACGATCATTCCTTTGAGGTTCGAGAAGAACGGTGTTCTCAGAGTGCCGGTCTGTGGAATTTGGTTGGATTTTCATAAAATTTAAAAATCTAAATGAAATTAATAATAACAACAACAAAATCATTATTAATGTACAATTTATAGCTTAAAACTATTGGTAATAAATGGATCTAATGTAATTGTTGATATTATTATGAAAGTTGATTAAGTTGAATTTTTTTATAATAAATAATGAAATTTTAAAAGTCTTGTTTAATTTTTTTAATTTTTCTTTAAAATCAAATTTGAAGAAGAAAAATCAAGTTTCTTTTTCTCAAAAACAATGAAAAATTAATATATAAATTGAATAAGACTAGAATTTACAGAAATTAGTTAATATTTATTTCATTGTTTAGCATTGAAATAAGATTACTTTTTTTGTATACAAAGAGTGAACTTTTAACAATTATTTATTTCTCATTTTCTCCGATGACCTTTTTTTATATTTTTTGCAACTTCATGATTCCGGGCTCATAAATTTTCTGGTTTTTATCAACAAAAAACTGAACTGAAGTTCGATTTCAGATCATCATGATTACTGAAAGTTTTACCATTCAAATTTCGAAATAAATGTTGATCTGATGGTACAAGGTCAGGGCTATATGCAAGATGCAACATCATTTTCCAAACTAGCTTCAATGCAATAAAATCACAAAAAATATTCATTAGTTTTTGAGTTATTAACGAAAATCGTTTTTTTTTCCTATGAAACTGCGATTCTTACAAAATCCAATTGGCAATTGGACGAAATTGCGATTGTATGTCAAACTTTTGACAGTTCGTAGCAGACTAATTGATGACAGATGTCAACGAGCTCGCTGGTTATACTTTCAGCTTTAAAACGAGTATAAGATGATGGAATTATCTTCAGCGGTTCTCGAGTTATTCACTAAAAACTGAAGACATCGAAAATCATCGATTCTCGGTCACGTAATAACCATTACGTAACTTTTCTTGCAAAATACGTTGCGTAAGATTGGTGCCATTCCTACTTATCAACAAAAAATGCAAGAAAATCACGTAAATTTCAAGAAATTAATTTAAAAAAACTGATTGATTCGTTGTGTTAACTGATTGCGATTGTATGTCAAACTTTTGACAGTTCGTAGCAGACTAATTGATGACAGATGTCAACGAGCTCGCTGGTTATACTTTCAGCTTTAAAACGAGTATAAGATGATGGAATTATCTTCAGCGGTTCTCGAGTTATTCACTAAAAACTGAAGACATCGAAAATCATCGATTCTCGGTCACGTAATAAACATTACGTAACGTTTCTTGCAAAATACGTTGCGTAAGATTGGGACGATTCCTACTTATCAACAAAAAATGCAAGAAAATCATGTAAATTTCAATAAAGTTTGCAATATTTTCAATAAAATTTGCAGTATTTTTTATTAACTACAATTAATTTAGTAATATTTTGATATATAAACAAAAAATGAGAAAAAATAATAAAGAGAAACAAAGAATTTTTTTGCTAATTTTACAAAATCTTGTAATTTTTAATTTAAAAAAAAAAGCATCTTTATATATTTTCTATTTCTCGAAAACCACAAATGATATAGCAGTAAATTAATAATCAAATTAAAGCTAAAACTACAAAGAAAAAACTATATTTTGTAGTATTATTGTAACACTTATCTTTTACAAATCATTTGAAATGCAAAAAAAATGAAATATGATTTCATTAAATTAAAGCTGAAAAAATAACTTTATTAATAAACCCAACAATCGAACATTATCTAATAGATTACCTAATTGGTAAACAGAGATTATCTCAGTTGTTATTATCAGTTATAACTTGAACGCACACTTCAATCTACGAATTTCGAGCAGTTTCATTGCAACATGTGGATGATAATACTTGTCGCAACGTTCCTCTGCGTTTTGTACGTTTATTTGAAAAAACGATACAATCATTGGAAAGATCGCGGAGTTCCTTACGAAGAACCGACTTTGTTTGTGGGAAATTTAGGTCCTTCTTTGACTTCCAAACAGCACATCGGTGAAATCTACAATGAGATTTACAAGCAAGTTTCTTTATTATCATATTTACATCATTTTTTATTAAAAAAATGTGATTGATTTGATGTAGGAAATATGAAGGATTCAGATATGTCGGAGTGTACACTTTCCTTCATCCGGCTTTGGTCATCAGAGATCCCGATCTAATTAACGATGTAGTCATCAAGGATTTCCATCATTTCGAGAAGAACAATTTCGAAGCTGACGTGAGCAACGATCCGATCATGGGAAGGAATCCTTTCGCTTTATCTGGCGAAAAGTGGAAGACAGTTCGAGCCCAATGGACACCGAATTTTACTAGCGGAAAGGTCACTTTCTTCAATTTGAAATGAAAATTTAGAAATTATTCATTTACTTTTCATTTAATTAACAGATAAAGCAAATGTTTCCTTTCGTGAAGGATCAAAGCGAAAAATTGCTGAATTACATGGAAGATCATGCGAGTTGCATCGACGTTAAAGATTTGCTGAAGAGGTATAACATTGGCGTCGTCGCCAGCTGCGCTTTCGGTTTAGAAGCGAATTCTTTCTCTGAAGAGGAAAGCGAATTCGTGAAAATAGCTTCAGAGATAGGAGACGTTTCCGGATTCAGCATGATCAAAATGACTTTGATCAGTATATTTCCGCAATTAGCAAAGTTCACTAGTGTTAGGTAATCTAATAATTAACTAGTAACAACTGTAGTTTTCTTTTTAAATAATCTTCATTTTTAGATTTTTCACGAAACACGCCGAGAATTATCTAATAAAAATTGTAGAACAAACTTTAGAGTATAGAAGAAAAAACAATGTAGTGAGAAACGATTTTTTACACAATTTGGCGGAGCAGAAAGATAAAAGTTCAGAGTATAAAATGGAAGATATAGATATTGTCGCACAAGCTGCAGGCTTCTTCGGCGACGGAGTTGAGTCTAGTTCTGTCGTCGCCAGTTTCATCCTGCACGATTTAGCGCAAAATCCTGCAGCTCAACAAAAACTTCAGCAGGAAATCATGGATTTAAAAGGAGAAATCACTTATGATACAATCAATTCGATGGAATATTTGGAATGCGTTATTTACGGTTTTTCTTGAATTAAATTATCATCATTGAAATGTTAAATATTTTGAGTTGCAGAAAGCATGAGGATGCATCCAGCTGTTCTATTCTTAACGAGGAAATGCACGAAAGATTACGTTTTTCCACCGCCCAAAGAAGGTGGATCTGAAGTGCGGATTACTAAAGGGATGGACGTGATGTTACCTGTAGATTCTATACAAATGGATGAGCGATATTTTGATAATCCGCATCAGTTTAAACCGGAACGTTTTTCCAAATCCAATAAAAGTAATGTGAGGAAGTGCACTTTCTTTCCTTTCGGAGAAGGACCGCGCGCTTGCATAGGTATGCGTTTCGGTTTGTTGCAAATAAAAATGGTATTGGTAGCGATATTTTCGAAGTTCACGATTACTTTGAACGAAAAGACAATGGTTCCTTTGCAGTTGGAAAAGAACGGTGTTATTAGAGTGCCTGTCGGTGGAATTTGGGCTGATTTTCATAAAATTTAAAATTTCCGAAATTCAGTATTTTAACTTATAATAAAGTAATAAATTAAAGCTTAAATTAAGAGGAATAAATGTGTTGTAGTTATTGTGAAAGTTATATAAAATTTAAATAAAATTAAGAGTATCAAGAGTAAAAGAGTTTCTAGAGAATTACTAAAAAAAAAACTTATAAAATAAACTATAAATATGAAAAAAATTAAGTTGAAATTATTAGTATGCAAGTGAATATGATAATATTGTTATAAAATATATAATATTCTTGTTTCAAAATTCGTTAGCAAGTAAATTTTCGTGTAACTTTCTGTTAAATCATTCTGAAAATTTAATGAATAAAAGTAATAAATGAAACCGAAGTTAAATTCAATGATAATATTTTAACAACATGTTAGATTTTTTTTAGTAATATTCGTTACCATTACAGGTATTTTTGTCTCGAATAGTGCGGATAATAGGGTTTTAGAGTTTCTATAAAATTACAACAAAAATTGAAATAAAGCCAAGAAAGATTTTCTGTAATATACAAAAATACCTCGAATAGTACGAAGAAACCGGACTAATCGAGGATATTTCAACCGCAGAAATTTAATGCAGCAATAAACATATTTGATTTCTTAACGATTTGCTTGAATATTCATCTACAAGTTAATGAGGAAATCGTTCGTATAACTTTCTGTTAAATCAAGAAAATTGTAATCAAGAAAATTAATAATTGAAATCAAAGTTGATGTTTGTGGTAAAAGGGATTGAGTATATTGGCATTATTAACAAGAGTTTTCAAATCTATTCAAAATCAAGTTGAAAATATTGAAAAAGAACATTTAAAACAATTTATTTTACTGAAAAAATACTGTAATTTTGCGAATCAGTGATAATGTTGAAATAAAGCAAAGTAAGAACAATACTTTAAATTTTTTTGTAATATTCGTTACTATTACAGGTATTTTTGTCTCGAATAGTGCGGATAATAGGGTTTTAGAGTTTCTAGAAAATTAGAACAAAAGTTGAAATAAAGCAAAGAAAGATTTTCTGTAATATTGATTACTACAAAAATACCTCGAATAGTACGAAGAATCATTTCCACATTCTTCTAAACCGGACTAATCGAGGATTTTTCAACCGCAGAACTTCAAAGCAGCACTAAAAATATATGATTTCTTTACAAATTTCTCCAATATTCATCTACAAGTTAATTAGATAATTTTTGAATAATTTTCTGCTAAATCATACTGAAAATTTAATGAATAAAAGTAATAAATGAAATCAAAAGCAAAAAAACAACAATAAGTTAGATTTTTTTGTAATATTCGGTACTATCACAGGTATTTTTGTCTCGAATAGTGCGGATAATTGGTTTTTAGAGTTTCTAGAAAATTACAACAAAAATTGAAATAAAGCTAATAAAGATTTTCTGTAATATTGATTAATACCAAAAATACTTTGAATAGTTATACATTCTTCTTAACCGGACTAATCGAGAATTTTACAACCGCATAAACAGCACGAAATATATTTGATTTCCTAACGATTTTCTCCAATATTCCTTACTATTACAGGTATTTTTGTCTCGAATAGTGCGGATAATAGGGTTTTAGAGTTTCTAGAAAATTACAACAAAAGTTGAAATAAAGCAAAGAAAGATTTTCTGTAATATTGATTACTACAAAAATACCTCGAATAGTACGAAGAATCATTTCCACATTCTTCTAAACCGGACTAATCGAGGATTTTTCAACCGCAGAACTTCAAAGCAGCACTAAAAATATATGATTTCTTTACAAATTTCTCCAATATTCATCTACAAGTTAATTAGATAATTTTTGTATAACTTTCTGCTAAATCATTCTGAAAATTTAATGAATAAAAGTAATAAATGAAATCAAAGTTAAATTCTGTAATAATTTTGAAATAAAGCAGAAAAAAGCAACAATACGTTAGATTTTTTTTGTAATATTCGGTACTATTAAAGGTATTTTTGTCTCGAATAGTGCGGATAATAGGGTTTTAGAGTTTCTAGAAAATTACAACAAAAATTGAAATAAAGCCAATAAAGATTTTCTGTAATATACTATATAAGTACAAAGAATCATTTCCACACTGTTCGAAACTTTTACAACCACATAAATATAAAAAGCACGAGAAAAATGTGATATCTTAACGATTTTTTTTTTCCAATATTCGTTTATAATAGGGAAATAGGACACTATCTAAAGTTTAAAATCCTTGATTAGTCCGGTTTCAAAAGCAGCGTGGAACCGATTATCCGCACTATTCGAAATAAAAAAAATTGAATTCAATTTTCTAGTCATCTGTGCGTGTAAATACAATAAATTTATACGAGCTAGTTGGAAGCTATGCGGATGCATTTACGTGGAGAAAAAATAAAAGAAGGTGAGAGAATTCTCGATGTGCATTTCCATATCAATATTTCCTCACCTCGAAGGAGAAGAAGTGGAAGAAGTCAGGTGCGCGAAAATTCAATAGTCACTTTAGGCGAGAGGAATTGGATTTTCCGCCGTTTCCCCGGCAATGCCATTTCCCTAATCCGTAACAAATTCCATTTTATTCCATCCCCAGATATTTCGTGCTCGTCAATCAGAAATCGAGATACAAACACATAGAAATAAATGTACGAGAGATTGTGAAAGAATGAAGAAAAAAAATGTATAATGGAGTTCCAATTTGCGGCAATGAATTACGGCTTAATTAAGTTCATCGGCTTAATTTTTGTGTCAAGGGGTTGCGGAAAATGGATAACAAAAAAGAATGGATTAAGGGTGGAGAGAGAGAGAAAGGAGGAGGAGGAATTCGAGATGCGGCGCGACGGAAAATGATTGATTAAAATGCTGTCTTGTCATCGAATTCGCCAATAGGCTCTTAGCTACTTCTCCACCCTTCCTTCCCTTGATTCTTGCATCAACCCTCAGGCATTCGAGTATTTCCATCCATCATCCAATCACACGTTTAATCGCAGGAAATGAACATAACTAAATATCTCACGCGCAAATACACTTTGCAGTCGGAGAAACCAGAGGCGATGACTCAAAAATATGAGTCGCAAATTTCCCAATCATTATAAATTTGAATAATAATTCTATAATTTATAGGATGAAGAGTTAGAAGACAGAATCGAAGATATTAGAAATTAGATTAGTAACATTCATCTGTGAAACCGTACTAATCGAGGACTTTAAAATATCACTAAATGAGACTTGAATGTAGATAAATACGATCAGTTATACATAAAAAATTAATGTATAATTTTATTTTTTGGGAATTATCATTATATTGCTTTTAGTAATTGTACAAAATTCTCATCTTTGTTTGAAAGCGATTATCCGCACTCTTTGAGGTAGTTTAGTAATAACCAATGTTATAGAAAAATACAAAAATGATTTACAGTAATTTTTCCAATAAAATAAATGTTATTTTTGAGAAGTTTTTAATATTTTCAATTTTATTTTGAATAGATTTGAAAACTTTAGTTAATAACAATATTTTTAATTTATTTTATCAAAAATTCAATGATTAATGATTTAATAGAAAGTTATACGAAATATTTCATCATTAACTTGTAGATGAATATTGGAAAAAATCGTTAAGATATAATTTTGTGCTGTTTATATATATGTGTTTAGGAAATCCTCGATTAGTACGGTTTCAAATATAAACGTGTTAGAATTACTGAAATCGTTGATGATCCATACTACAAATTACACACTTATTATTCAAATTTTATGAAAAATGTGTGATGATTGGGAAAAAATTTTTACAGAATATGATGCACAGATAACTAGAAAATTGAGTGATTGTGAATTCAGTTTTCTAATTCATATAAATTGGTTTAGAAATTAAATTAATATGTAGGATGTTTATTAGTAAATACGAAATATTAATATAATTGAATATAAGAATGAAAATATTTATATGAATAACTAAATAAATTGTGAAACTTATATCTTTCTTATAAATTATTGTTAAATTTGAATTCATAAGAGTCTTCACAATTTGAAGACTCTTTTGATATACACAAATGATTTTGTATAATATTACTAGTGGAAAAAAACTAGTAGCATTATTTGTAATATTGTTAAGAAGTTATATCTTTCTTCAAAAGTTTGATGAAATGTAGGAAGTAGTGTAAAAACATATATTTATTATCATTATTTTATGTTTTCTTGTTCTCAAAGATTTTTTTTCTGAAATATTGGTCAAATTATTTCCTCACTCTTTGAAACCGGACTAATCGAAACGCATAAAAAGAGATTTGACTATAATTTCTTTTTATTTTGCTTTATAAGTTTTCAAAGCGAACTATAGTGAAACACTCGTCGAAACCGCACTATGCAAGGTATTAATAATAAATGAATCATCATTAGAAAGATTAATATTTAAAAGACAACTAAAAAAATTGATAATTTTGTAAAAATTTGTTAATTTTGTTTATTTTTGTAAATTTTCTTCTTGATTTGTTTCATTTTTTTTTGTAATAATTTATATAATATAAAATGAAAATTATCTTTTTTTTTTTTAATTTTAGTGAAAATATTTAGAAAAACTAGTTAAAAAGTAGCAAAATTAAGAAACTTGAGTTTATGTATTATTAGTTAATAAACAAACGTGTTTATTTAGGATTAGTTTATATAAAAAAATCATCATTAACGTTTGTTTTATACTTGAAATATTAAATGGCTTATTAGATTTTCGAGTGTTTCGAAGGGATCAAGTGACAGCAGCATTCGATATGTCGGTGTTTGTTTTCGTTTTTCTCTTTTTTTTTTGTTGTTGTTGTTGTTGTGTTGTTGGCGGAAGGAAGAAGGCTTTGAACGGCAATCACAACAAAACGCATCCCAAAGACGAAATAATAATAATAATAGTGCGAGAGGATAAAAAGTACCACGAGAGATGAATAAAGGAGGGATGAAATCCAATCTGATCAATCAAGTCTGTCACAACACCGGTTCCATCAATTACTCTAATGAGAGAAGGTACATGCAGATGACGTGAACGACGACGTTAAAGAGGGGTGATGCAAAATACACACAAACCTAAACGTCAACATTCATTTCCCATTTCGATAACATCTTTTATTGATGTCAAGCAACGAGATTTGATTTCCACGTCACGATTTATACACACACAGAGGGTAAAAAATACACGCAGTTATTTATTTATTCCTCCTCCTACTACTACTACTACTTCTACAACCACTTCTTTTACTTCAACGAAATTACGTTCCGCCATCATCGGATTCCCACCATTTTATGTTGAATAACACTTACCTGAAAAATAATACGTTCACTATATAAATGACAGCAAACTTCACAACTGTCAAATTTATGTCATCGACTATCAAATTTATTGATTTAACTGTCAACTGTCACAATTTGTTGGTTGATATTTGAGTAAACAAAAGCGTTGTTATTTTATAACCTCTTTTTTTAAAGTAAATTCCAATTATAAAAATTCTTATATAAAAATTCTTTAATTCGAACGAAATGAGCATTTGTATGAAACAAAAATAACAAAAATTTGAAAAACATAATATTCAATTATTTTATTGCCATGTTGTTAATGTTACACTAATGTACAAGTAGAGTGTGTGTCATCATCTATCAAATTTAATGGTTATCTGTCAACTGTCAAAAATTTGTTGGTTACGTTGACATTTAAATAAAACAAAAGCGTTAACTAATATTATATTATTTTCAATTGGATTTTCTTATAGTAAATTTTAAGTGTGAAAATCGATAGAAATTCAATATTTATGGAAACGTACGTTTATTTGCTATATATTTCGAACAAAATGAGCATTTACAAGAAAAAATATCGAAAATTTGAAGAACATAAAACTCGACTATACAAATTTAAGTAATATGTAATTTTAATATTATCGAGATCAAAACACTATTATTCCAATAGATTTTTGAAATATTTTTCAGTAAGAGAAGTATTTTCAAAAACTCAGAATTATAATATATAAAACGTATTGAATATTATTAATGGACAGGTAGAATTGTCATTGTCAACTGTCAAATGTCTGTCATCAGCTAATTATCAACTGTCACAATTTGACTGCTATGTTGACATTTGAGTAAACAAAAGCGTTGTTATTTTATAACCTCTTATAGAATTCATTTTTTATGTTGTTTTTTTTTTTAGTAAATTCAAATTATAAAAAATTTTATATAAGAATTCTTTAATTTGAACGAAATGAGCATTTGCAAGAAAAAAAAAATCAAAAATTTATAAAACATAATATTCAATTATTTTATTGCCATGTTGTAATTGTTACACTAATGTATAGGTAGAACTGTCAAAGACTTGTTGGTTACGTTGACATTTAAGAGAACAAAGGCGTTGGTAACTTATAAACATTAATAGAATATTATTTTGAATTGAATTTTCTTATAGTAAATTGTTGTAAGTATGATAATTGGTGGAAATTCAATACTGTATTATTATTAATATTATATCTATAAATAATAATGTTATACTAATAGATAGCTAGAATTGACAACTGTCAAATATGTGTCATCAGCGATCAAATTTATTAGTCTTTAACTGTCAACTGCCAAAATTTGTTGGTTATTTTGACATTTTAAGAAAGAGAAGCGTCGATATTGTAAAACTCAAATAGAATATTATTTTGAATTGGATATTTTTTTTTACGAAATTCAATACTTATAGAAACGTACGTTTGTTTTCTTTAAGTCAGAGATTCTCGAAATAAAGTAAAAAGGGTTCCATTCTTCCGGTTTATTTTATTTATTTTCCTTGCGGATGTTTTACAAGGATGGTTTCGTGTTCCATTCAATATCCTTTTATTGATGAATTGTGAATGGATCCAACAAATTTTATTGAAAAGAATTTTCAACCTATTGCAGTTTCTCACATGCTTTTTCGATTTTATTTTCATTAAATAATCTTACTTTAAGTATGAAATTTATAAAATGTAAAGGTTTTTGTTTATTATAATAAATTTTTCATTAATTTAGATAAATTTAATAGTATTTTGAAAATATATTAATTTTAAAGGAAAACTTAGTAAAGTCGATACTAAATTCAAACAAAAATGAAAATTTTGAACTAAATATTCATGAAAAATATATATATTTCAGTGATCTTTTATGATATTTAGAAATAGAAATTAGTAGCTTTTGAATTATGTTTAATGAAAAATCCATGTAAATTTCGTTGACAAATCTTACATTTATAGAGGATTTAAGTAAGCCAAATTGATAATTATTATATTTAATATAAAACTAGTAATATTTAGTCAACTATTATTAAATGAAATATGTACTTATGTAGTTTTATTTAAAAATTATTTAACAACAAAATCGTAACGCTTCTTTTATGACAAATTGCAAATATTAATATTTTATTTACACCTTCAAAAAATTAAAGAAAAAATAACAATAATGTTATAGTGAATCCGTACTGTTTGAAGCTGAGATATTATTGTATTTATTTTTATAATTTTTTCATTATTTTAGGTGGAACGAATGTTAATTATTTCGTTGATTAAATTCGTTTTGTATGCTGAAATTAAAGAAAAATGAATGTCTTTTTGTTTGGAACTTCTTGAGGATGAAAATATTTAATAAGTTTCCGTCCGAACTATTATAAATTACATGATTGTGAGGGAAGTAACTTTCTTTCTTTTCTTTCTTTCTTTATATTTATTTTGTGTGAATTTGTGTGTGAATGTGTGTGACTGTCGCCATTGGAGTTCTCTTTATAAAAGCAGTTGGAACCGCAGGATGCGACCGTGAAAGGCGAGCCTCGTCTCCTCCAACCGACCCTAACGCAACAATGATAAAATAAATTGGATTAAAGGCTGCTCCTGCTAGTGACTTGTAGAGTTTTCACAATAGCTCATCATTTCTAGAGCCGAATGCAATCCGGAACGAACGAACGAACGAACTCTCGGCCCTAAGGAGACGTCCCACAAGGACGAACATTCTTCGTTATCCCTGTTTACTAAACCTCCCATCAAAACCCTCAACCACCCTCACCCACCTCCCTACTGCTGCTGCTGAACTGTCAGAGCGTGGAAAGCGTCCTCTGGAAAAACGCTTTTCCCCGACAGCGAGCACAGTTTGAAAGAGAGAATGGGACAACACTTATCCAATCTTCTTCCACGCCTCATCCAATATGATCAATAAATGGATATGGAACGAGGAAATACCCACCTCTTTATCCTCATCCTCCCACCCTTCGCTTGAAAATATTTCAATCGTTTCCAAACCAAAGCTCACTAATTTTTTTTTCTATACTATAATAAAAATCAATGGCGGAACTACAGTGGAACATCTTTTAACGAGTATTTTGCATATTGAGCAAATTGTAAGAAAAATGAGTCGCTTAACATCATTTTTAAAACTTGTGTACACATATTATGTGTATTTTTGAATAATATTGAACATCATGTTTCACTATACTAATATTTCACTACACGAGTAAAAATCCGGAAATTTTGGAACGGATTAAACTCGTTAAGCGAGTACAATGAAACTTCTATAAGATTTCTATGTGATTCCTAAAAAATCTTTTATGAGATTTTGAAGCGATTTCTATAAACCTTCTATAAGATATTTCTATTAAACTTCTATGGAATTTCTCAAATTTTGGAATACTAATGAAAATAAAAATCAATTTTTTTTTTAGTTTTAAATAAGTTTAATTCAATATTTTCTATATTTTTTTCTTCAATTTTACTTAATACAATTTTCTAGTTAAAAAAAAAATCGAATAACCTTCATGCAAGTTTTATTCAAATTATTTAATCTTTCTGAAAATCCATCCAAATTCCACCGATCGGTGTCCTTATGATGGCATTTTTTTCGAACTGAAGCGGATTCGACGTTTTTTCGTTGATCGAAATAGTGTATTTGGATAGAATTGCAGCGATGCCGACTTTGATTTGCATCAAACCGAATTTCATGCCTGTAAATGAAAGAAGTTAAGGCTTTTGTTTTATTTAAACAAAAATGTAAAAATTATTCACCTAAGCAAATCCTGGGTCCTTCTCCGAACGGCATGAAAGAGCATTTAGTGATGTTAGCTTTGTTCTCGTTCGTGAATCGTTCAGGATCGAAAATTTCAGGATTCGGAAAGTACTTTGCGTCCTTGTGTAATGCGTCCATCGGCAGGATTATGCTCGTATCTTTTTGAATCATAATGCTTGGAGCACCGTCTTTAGTTGGTGGTAAACGGTAATCTTCGGTGCATTTTTTGGTAAGGAAAAATGATACCCAATGCATCCTCATGCTTTCTGAAATTACAAATTAACCACGAATTTGTTTACAATGATATTTCAATTACCGTTTAAAACGCAATCCATATATTTCATCTCATTAACGGATTCGTAGCTTATTTCCCCATGATCGCGGATCTCCTGCTTCAATTTACTCTGCACCTCAGGATTTCTGGCAATTTCGTACAAAGCGTAACTCATGACAACAGAGCTGGATTCGACGCCGTCTGCGAAGAATCCCGCGGATTGAGAAACAATATCGATGTCTTCGAATTTATAGTAAGTGCATTTGACCTTTTGCTCGGCCATAGTATCCAAAAAATCGTTCCTAACAACTTTGTTCTCTTTCCTGTAATTCAAAGTCTCCTTCACGATTCTAATCAGATACTCTTCGACGTACTTCGAGAAGAACCTGAAAAATCATCAATTGAAATTTCAATTCAAAAATTCTAACAGAGTTGATAACCTGACACTTAAAACGTTGACGAGAAAGGGAAAGATGTTTCTTAACATAACTTTGATCGTACTGAAACCTGAAATATCCCCGATCTGTCGGGAGATTTTCACGAATTCTGATTCCTCCTCCTCGAAACTGTTAGCTTCGAGACCGAAAGCGCAACTGGCCACGTTACCAATCGTGAACCTCTTCATCAAATCTTTCAAATCGACGCATTTTTGATGATTTTCTATGTAATCGTTCATCTTTACGCTTTGGATTTTCACGAATTGGAAGATCTGCTTCAACTGGTTTTCACCAAATAAACTATTATCAACTAATCCGAAACTTTTCTACACAACACGAACCTTTCCGCTGGTAAAGTTAGGCGTCCACATGTTTCTGAAAGCTTTCCATTTCTCGCCTGACAAAACGAACGGATTTCTTCCCAAGATCGGATCGTGATCTGCATCCACCTCGAAATCGTTTTTCCCGAAATGATTGAAATCTTTGATCATAATATCTTTGATGATTTCGGGATCTCTAATTAACAAAGCGGGATTAATGAACTGAAACAATCCCACGTATTTACAATCTTCATATTTTCTGAAAAAAACAAATGTTTACTGAGTGTATACTTTTTGTAAATTATAATTGTACTAACTTGTAGATGTTATTGTAGATTTCTCCGATGTTCAATTTGGATGTCAAAGACGCACCTATATTACCGACAAATAAACTTGGTTGTGGACACGGGACTCCTCGTTCCCTCCAATAATTGTATCTCCATTTCAATAACACGTACAGAATGCAGAGAAGACCTGCAGCTGAAGACAAAAATATCCACATGTTCGATGAGATTCTGGCGTTCGACTGATTCTCACTCTACTCATTGAGTCCAATTGGACGCACTAACGTGGTTATTATTCAATTGAATCTCGAGGTCAATAAGAATATTCAATGAAAAACACATCCTTCGTTCCATATGATAATAACGATCATTAATCACATAATTTTATCTACTGTTTATTTAGTAATAGTGATGTAAGTTTCATGTACGTAGATTTTGTAACTTTGATTTGTTTTGTAATTCAATATCATAATTAGCGCTCTCAAAGTTGAATGAATACATTGAAACATCAAATGCCGAATTAGTTTCATAAATTGTTATTTTCATATACTCTTATTTAACGGATTTTTTAATTTTTTTCAATTTTTTTTTTGAAATATTTGTTTTTTTTAATTGTTGAAATTACATTGTATTTTTTGAATATTTCAAATTTACTGTTTTTTTTTTTAATTTTTAATAAATTTCCTATTTATTTTTGAATTTTTTTTTTCAAATTTACGTTATTTCTGGAATCTTATTTGATTCTATAACTATGGATGAAGAACTTATTTACAAAAATTAAATATTGCTTAGCAACAGTTGAAGTTAAAAAGATTTGATCTTATTTTGTTCGAAAACAATCGACGAAAAACTTAATTTTATAACATCAATATAACTTAGCAACACTTAAAATATTACTAGAATCTTTCAAATTACTATTACATTTCATCCATGGATGAAGAAGATTTGACCTTGTTTTGTTGATAAACAATGGATGAAGAAGTTAATTAACAAAAAAAATCAATATTGCTTAGCAACAGTTAAAATATTAGTTGAATGTTTCTTCTTTTTTTGTTTGTAGATTTGATCTTATTTTGTTCGAAAAGAATTGAAAACAAGTCAATATTATTTCTCTTTTTTTTTTAATTAGATTTGACATGAAAACAATTGATTAAGAAGTTAATTAAACGAATATTGTATTGCTTAGCAACAGTTAAAATATTAGTTTAATCTTTCAACTTTTTTTTTAAATGAATTTGATCTTATTTTGTTCTAAAACAATCGACGAAGAATATAATTTTATAACATCAATATAACTTAGCAATAGTTAAAATATTAGTTAAATGTTTCAAATTATTATTACATTTCAACTTATTTAGATGGAAAACCACAGATGAAGAAGATTTGACACTATTTTGTTGGAAAACAATCAATGAAGAAGTTTATTAAAAAATAAACAATATTGCTTAGCAACAGTTGAAATATTAGTTGAATATTCTTTTTTTTGTTTGTAGATTTGATGTTATTTTGTTCGAAAACAATTGAAAACAAATCAATATTATTTCTCTTTTTTTTTAATTAGATTTGAAAACATGAAAACAATTGATTAAGAAGTTAATTAAACGAATATTGTATTGCTTAGCAACAGTTGAAATATTAGTTGAATCTTACAACTTTTTTTTTCTATAGATTTGATCTTATTTTGTTCAAAAACAATTAAAAACAAATCAATTTTACTTAGCAACAATTGAAATATTAGTTAAATCTTTCATTTTTTTTTATTGGATTTGTCAGTATTTTGTTCGAAAACAATTGATTAACAAGTTAATTAAACAAATATTATATTGCTTAGCAACAGTTGAAATATTAGTTGAATCTTACAACTTTTTTTCTATGGATTTGATCTTATTTTGTTTGAAAACAATTGATTAAGAAGATAATTAAACAAATTTTGTATTGCTTAGCAACAGTTGAAATATTACTTGAATCTTTCAACTTTTTTCTATGGATTTGATCTTATTTTGTTCGAAAACAATCGATGAAGAAGTTAATTAAAAAAATAATTAATATTGCTTAGCAACAGTTAAAATATTAGGTGAATATTTCTTCTTTTTTTTTTGTAGATTTGATCTTATTTTGTTCGAAAACAATTGAAAACAAATCAATATTATTAATTTTTTTTTTTTATAGATTTGACATTATTTTGTTCAAAAACAATTGATTAAGATGTTAATAAACAAATATTGTATTGCTTAGCAACAGTTAAAATATTAGTGGAATCTTACAACTTTTTTTCTATGTATTTGATCTAATTTTGTTCAAAAACAATTAAAAACAAATCAATTTTACTTAGCAACGATTGAAATATTAGTTAAATCTTTCATTTTTTTTTATTGGACTTGTCAGTATTTTGTTGGAAAACAATTGATTAACAAGTTAAATAAACAAATATTATATTGCTTAGCAACAGTTGAAATATTAGTTGAATCATACAACTTTTTTTCTATGGATTTGATCTTATTTTGTTCAAAAACAATTGAAAACAAATCAATATTATATCTGTTTTTTTATTAAATTTGACACTATTTTGTTCGAAAACAATTGATTAAGAAGTTAATTAAAAAAAATCAATATTGCAAAAGTTAAAATATTAGTTGAATATTTCTTTTTTTTTGTTTGTAGATTTGATCTTATTTTTTTCGAAAACAATTGATTGAGAAGTTAATTAAACAAATATTATATTGCTTAGCAACAGTTGAAATATTAGTGGAATCTTACAACTTTTTTTTCTATGGATTTGATCTTATTTTGTTCGAAAACAATTGACGAAGAAGTTAATTGTATTTCTTAGCAACAGTTGACATATTCGTTGAAATGATTAAATATAGATTAGGATTAAATAATTGATGAAGCGCATCCGAATGGACGGATACAATGTTGCATATTGTCAATGCACGTGTTTTCAATTGATTGCGTAATGGTGGAAGTGAGATATACAAGCTGTATAGATGCGAACAATGGTCGCGAAGGGGATTTGAATGTTCGAAATGTTAACAGTGACAAGGGAAGAAAGAGAGAGGGTAAAAAACGAATTATAATAATTATAGAAAATCGTGCTTAATGAATGGTCGGGCGCGCCATATTTATCCACAAATATGTCTACCTCTGATTACAAATCTCCCCTTTGATGTATTCAACTGTTAATTCGCACCTTGCGCCCTCTAAGACCCCTCGAAATAGGGTCGAGAATCGAGTTGCGACCGCAACACGAAGTGTACTACCTACATACCTACCCACAAGTAAAAAGAAGAGGAAAAAAAAACAAACAAACAGGGAAAAATAAAAGTTCGAAGGGGGCCGAGGAAAAAATTGCAGTAGGGAAAAAACGTGTACACATATGGCGCGTATGCATAACAAACAAAGAAAAAGAGAAGTCCACACACACACAGAGAGACATGTGTGTTTTGTGAAAACACCTTGATGTTTCTTGCGATCTGATTGGTTGCTGAGTATGTTAAGGTCTGATTGGGCGAATGCGCTATTCCCATCTCTTTCCGTTCAACGTTATTTAATTTCTTTTCCTTTTCGTCATCTTTTTTCCATCTCTTTCTCCCTATATTCCCATTCCAATTCATATATATTTATCATTTCGTCCGTGCATAATAATAGTGCGGAACAATTATGAACTGGCTTGAACTTTCCTAATGAAAGCGAGTAGCGAGCTGGACGTTTGGAAGTAGGAGGGTTGCTGTTTTTCAGACGACTTATACATATATTTCTCTCTCTATCTCTATTCGTATTTAAATTTTCTGTGCGTACACTCGTCGGCAAAAGCAGCGCAATCTTTGATGTGTGTTTGCATGCATGGATGCTGCGATGATGATTATGACGATGAAGATCATCATCGTGATGATGATGATGGCATATTTCCACACACACACTCTTTTATCCTTGCTCCCCTCAAGATATTATCGTTTACGTCATATGCATTATTCTTTTTTTTTATATAACCATGCGCATAATGCGAGGAGCCACATTAAAATATGAATACGTACGTTGCTTTTTTACTTTTTTTGCATTTTATATTGATTCATTTCTTTTAACAATGCAAATTTCCATGTAGGTGAGACAACATCGATCAATTCTACTTAAACTTTCAGTAAAAATAATTGATTCTGTGTAAATAACGATATAAAGTATACTTTTTTCATTTAGTGTTGGATTTAATCAATAAATTACCAACATTTGTTTTCTTTTGTATATCAACAATAGTTTGCATATTTAATTTTCATTAATTGCTAATGAATAATTTGGAAAACAATTGATTAAGAAGTTAATTAAAGAAATATTATATTGCTTAGCAACAGTTGAAATATTAGTTGAATCTTTCAACTTTTTTTTCTATAGATTTGATGTTATTTTGTTCCAAAATAATGAAAAACAAATCAATTTTACTTAGCAACAGTTACAATATTAGTTGAATATTTAATTTTTTTTATTGGACTTGACAGTATTTTGTTCGAAAACAATTCTACTAAACTTTCACTAAAAATAATTGATTCTGTGGTTTTATAGTATCTAAATAAAGATATAAACTATACTTTCTTCATTTATTGTTGAATTTAATCAATAAATTACCAAAATTTGTTTTCTTTTATATATCTACAATAGTTTGTACATTTAATCTTCACTAATTGTTAATGAATAATTTGGAAAACAATTTATTAAGAAGTTAATTAAACAAATATTGTACTGCTTAGCAACAGTTGAAATATTAGTTGAATCTTTCAACTTTTTTTTGTGGATTTGATCTTATTTTGTTCCAAAACAATTAAAAACAAATCAATTTTACTTAGCAACAGTTACAATATTAGTTAAATCTTTCATTTTTTTTTTAATGTACTTGTCTGTATTTTGTTCGAAAACAATTGATTAAGAAGTTAATTAAACAATTATTGTATTGCTTAGCAACAGTTGAAATATTAGTTGAATCTTTCATTTTTTTTATTGGACTTGACAGTATTTTGTTCGAAAACAATTCTACTAAACTTTCTTTAAAAATAATTGATTCTGAGGTTTTCTAGTATTCTAAATAACGATATAAAGTATACTTTGATCGTTCAGTATTGGATTTAATCCATAAATTACCAACATTTGTTTTTTTTTGGATTTGGATTAAGAATAATAATAATATTTAATGATTGCAGTTTATTATTGCATCTGAAAATATAATAGATTTTGCAAAATCTTTATTCGATTCAATGGATTTTTCTTATTATTAACACATGCATTTTTATAGCAAATTGTATATTGAATTCAAATCTTTTCACTTGTTTCTTGAAACATATTATAATCAACATTGGTGATTGATTATTTGACACAAATTATAAACAAGAATTTAATTAAATTCGGAATTTTTTAAAACAAATATTGTGTCTGATGTTATGGAAAAATAAACTATCGTTTTTACTAAGAATTTTCATATTAAAATAGATTTGTAAGACTAAGCTTCATAAATCAAGTTTAACATTGACAAACTACAACAATTCTAATACTAAACACTAGAAAAAGATCCAAAGTAATTGCGACAAACAAATGTTATAACATAATTTGTGAGTAAAAATAAGAAATTTAGTAAAATGATCCGAAAGTCTAGAAATTGATAAAAATTATACAGTTTTTCTTGTTTTATACATATTTATACTTCCTTTTTTTATAGAATTTAAAATTGGATATGATCCAAATAAATTAAAATAAACACGTTTGTATTCAGTCCTAATATTTTAAAGTTCTTTCTATTCATTTACAATTAGAATGTTATTTGTAGAATTATAGAAGAAAAACGTTTGTAAATTGAAGAACCAATTCATTGTGATATAATATGTCATATTGAGTGTTTTAAGATGTTAATAGTTTCTAGAATTAGAAGAAGTTGAAAATTGCTTTGTTAAGTTTCAAATTTATTAAAGTTTAATACGTTACTATATCGAAAGTTTATAATACGTATTTTTTTTTAAATTATTAATTTAAATTGTTGAAAATAGTTGTAAATTAGTATAGAAATTGTGATGAAATCGAACAAAAAAGCTTGATATTTCATGTTACAAACATTAATTTTGAACATGGAAAAAAGTTGAGTACATTTAAATGAAATTTCATAAAACGATGCTGCATTTCTTTGTGTATTGTTAATATGTCATGTTTATTCTATGAGAATGTTAGAATAGTTGTAGAATTTACAAACGCTTTTAAGAACGGATGAATTTTGAAAGGTTTAACACGTTTTTCTTTTACAAAATTACAATAATACAGTTATATTTTAAACGTTCAGAACGTAATTAATTTATGAAATTTATAAAGTACAAAGTGTAGTTATCAATTCATAGATTAATTCAATTTATAATAGTTTTAAGTATTTGCATTAAGTTTTCACATTTTAGTATATTAATATCATAAACCAGAAAATCGTAATTTCATTAATTTATGGAATTTAAAACAGTTGAAATATAGCGCAAATATTGCTTCCAAAACGTTAAAAAACATGACATATTAAAATATTTTGATTTGATAAATTTTGTTTGATCTTCAAATTGATATTTCTATGAAATTGATAATATTAATTCGTGATTTACTGTGTAGATTTAGACTTTTAAAGTGTTGTTAATTTATAGAATTTGAAACAATCGAACATTGCTACAGTTTGTTTTTCATAATTTAAGCAACATTTTTCTATAACAAAACCATCAGAATTCAATAAAATGGATAGAATCAAGTGTGTTTATTATGAAATTATCTACTTATGATCATGTTTCAATTCATAGTTTAATTGAATTTGTAATTTAAAAAAAAATGAATTTGATTTGATAATTTTCGTTGAATCTTCAAATTAATTGATTTACTCATATTTCTGTGAAATTGATAATATTAATGATTTAGTATGTAGATTTAGACTTTTAAAGTGTTGTTAATTTATAGAATTGGAAACAATCGAACTTTCCTACAGTTTGTTTACAGTGGCTTCAATGAAATTGATGGAATTTTAATAGAAACAAAATTGTCAGTAGTAATTTTTAAAGAAAACTCATAATTTTAATAGAAATTAACACTTTTTTTTATTACATATTAATTTATAGAATTTGAAACAATCGAATATTGCTGCAATTTGTTTACAGTAGCTTCAATGAAATTGATAGAATCAAGTGTGTTTGTCATGATTTTATCTACCTACAATCATGTTTAATAGAAACGAAATTGTCTTATAAAATTAAGTAAACATTTTCTCATTTCATTAATTTTTGATTTGCTTTAATTATTTAATTGTTACTAATTTATTATTAGCAGTGATTTTTAAAGAAAACTCATAATTTTAATAGAAATTAACACTTAATTTAATTGTAATTTAAAAAAAAATGAATTTGATTTGATAATTTTCGTTGAATCTTCAAATTAATTAATTTACTGATATTTCTGTGAAATTGATAGTATTGATTCGCGATTTAGTGTGTAGATTTAGACTTGTAAAGTGTTGTTAATTTATAGAATTGGAAACAATCGAACTTTCCTACAGTTTGTTTACAGTGGCTTCAATGAAATTGATGGAATCAAGTGTGTTTGTCATGATTTTATCTACCTACAATTGTTTAATAGAAACAAAATTGTCAGTAGTAATTTTTAAAGAAAACTCATAATTTTAATAGAAATTAACACTTTTTTTTATTACATATATCACAAATTAATTAAATTGCAAAGTTTTTATTTTACCGACGAAATATTTCATAATTTAAGCAACATTTTTCTGTAACGAAACCATCCGAATTCAATAAAATGGATAGAATCAAGTGTTTATTATGAATTAATCTACTTATAATAAATAATATAATAATGTTTCAAATCATAGTTTAATTAAATTTGAAAAAAACTTTGATTTGATAATTTTCGTTGAATCTTCAAATTAATTGATTTACCGATATTTCTGTGAAATTGATAATATTAATTCGTGGTTTAGTGTGTAGATTTAGACTTTTAAAGTCTTGTTAGAATTTGAAACAATTGAACTTTGCTGCAGTTTGTTTACAGTGGCTTCAATGAAATAGATAGAATCAAGAGTGTTTGCAATGAATATAATCATGTTATTCAGATGAACTGAAACTGTATGTATATACGTATGGATGGATAATGGAGGTAGCAGAATGAGGATGAGGTTCGTTCGTCGGAATCGAAGCAATCTGCGATCCCCGGGCGCGTTTTAACAAGCCACCCGCGATCCGATCACGAACAGGATTCATTTCCGAAACAAATGATTGTAATTTGATATCGCAGTCGAGAGGTGATCCATCGAATAAGTCGAATTAGAAGAGATCGACGTGAGAGAGAAAGAGAGAAAGGGAAGAAGCGTTTTCCATCCGTTTCCACCACGAAACAGAGAGAGGAAATGAAGAAAATTTTGCATTATTATCATCACCCTTCGCATCACTTTTCTTTTTGTATCCTTCCTTCCCATCGTTTATTTTATTATTATTTTCTTCCACGTAGAAGCGAAGCGAAACGCGCGCGTAAAACTTTTTTAATTGTTCCAATTTCGGATGAACGGCAAAACTAAATCCGATCATTTGTAATTGATCTCGCGATTGTTATTTCTTTCTTTCTTTATTTCCGATGCAAAATCTGCTGGAAATCCGACTTGTTTTAAGAAGGAGACGCATTTCTTAGAACCATTTAATGATGCCATAATATATTCTTTTGATCGCGTATTAAATGTTCCCTCCGTACCAAAGTTTTCTTTTGATTATCACTCATTTTTTTCACGAAGAGCTATCGAATTCCGTCTCATTTCTTTGCATCCTCCGTGAAGCGACATCGCTTTATTTAATTATTGGTGTCTGGTCACAAACATTATCGGATTACCTACATTTTCATTATATCTTTTCGACTTTGTGAGAGAGGAAAAAAAAAACAAAGCGTCTTTATAAATTATAATCGTTACAGAAAATCATATGATTTTTTAATATTCTGTAATTTGCAGAAATTTAACATCAAAAGGAAGAAAACTTTGTCGGAATCAAGTTTCAATTTGTCTCCTTTTAGTCAAGTCGTTATATTATAATATAATTCAGAATTAAATTTAGAAAATATTGAATTTCTCATTGAAATATCTTAATTATATGATAATTAATAGAAAATTTAAATATTTTTTAATTGTTAAGTAAAAGAGGAAATCTACACTTAATCTAATGCAATAAATTTAAGAAATTTAAATTGAATTAATTGAATTATTAGTTGAAATTCTAATATCGATTTTCTTTATTGAGTTTGTTAAAAATACTTGAATTGAGATGTTTTCTTCTAATTTTTATCTAATTATCTGTTTAATTCAGACAAATATTGTTATTATTTGCGAATAAGTATAAAATGTTAAAATAGAAATCGTTTTAATAGATTTTTTTATGTTTCATTCAATTAATTTCCTCTAGAAATCTTGATTAACTCTCCAAAAATGTCAAAGATCAAAACATTGAAAGAATTTAGTAATATTTCTCTAAAATACTATAGATTTTTACGATAATAAGAGCGTAAAACTCTTCTCAATCAAAGATTTAAAAGTAAGCATTTTTATACAAATTATGTAGTCAAAATTGTAATTTTAATATCGATTTTCTTTATGAAATTTATTGAAATTACAGAATTACTTTAATTATATATGTATTAATATGTTTTCTTCTAATTTTTATCTAATTATTTGTTTAATTGTTAATTGTTAACAGACATTGTTATTATTTGCGAGTAAGTATAAAGTGTTAAAATAGAAAACGTTTTAATAGAGTTTTTTTATATGTTTCATTTAATTAATTTCCTTTAAAAATCTTGATTAACTTTCCAAATATATCAAAAATCGAAACATGAAAAGAAATTAGTAATATTTCTCTAAAAAACTATAGATTTTTACGATAATAATAGTGCAAAACACTTCTAATAATTTTCTTATTTCATTCTTTTTTGGTTTGTTTTTTTATTATTTAATTGTTACTAATTTATTGGTAGTAGTCATTTTTCAAGAAAACTCATAATTTTCATAGAAATTAACACTTTTTTTTTATATAAATTAAATTACAAAGTTTTCTCTAACGAAACCATCAGAATTACTTTTACTGTTTGAATTTTCATAAAATCACTACTAAATTAACAATAAATCAAAGTTATAATTTTCATTTTTTTTAATTTAATTCTCTTTCATCTGAAACTATTAATTAATAGTTTTTATTTATGTTCAATTATAATAAAAAAATTGATAAGTTTTCTTTTATAATAAATAATATATGTACATTTTGTAATTCTCTAAATATTTTAACAAATAAACTTAAAAAAATTTGAAAAAAATGAGTAATTTTTTAATAATAAAACCACCTTAAATTGTTAATGATAATTTGTAAAATTAAAACTTTTCGATAATAAATATATGATGCAGATTCTTGTGAGTGTCTAAATATTATGATGACGTTAGTTTTTGGTAATAAAAAGACTTTTTTATATATAATGTGCATCATTTCACACGTGTGTATACTTAATAGGAAGAGACAGTGAATGTGTGTATGTGTATATTGTTGAATTGCTGACGTGATAAAAGGTATGTTCAAACACAAGTTGAGCCAATCATGAGATAACAAGTTATAATATTCCCTTACACAGGACTTTTTCACAGTTTCCACATCGGAATATCACCCCATCCAAGTGTTTACAGCATAGAAATCATGGATGAAAATTATCGATTTTAAAAAGGACAAAAATTCTGTATTTATAGTGTAAAAATTCTGTAAATAGTAGTAAAGCTGATGTAAATGTAAAAAGCAAAATTAGTGCATTTTCTTTTATATTTATTCATTATAAATTGATGTTAGCTAAATTTTGAAAATTCAGAATTTGTTAAAATTTATTAAAAAATCGTTATCAAAATGTATTTATTTTCAACTAAAGTATACATATTTGTTACTTATTACATATTGATTAGTTGCACTTTAAAAATTTAGTATAAGTTTTTTGAATTTTACATACTAAATGTGCAAAAATATATTAACTTTAAAGTGATTTTTTTCTAATTTATAAAAAGTTTATTTTTCAGTTAGATTTTAAGAAATTTTATAGTTTTAAAACAAACACAAATATTAATACTATATAGTTGTCTTAGTTTTCTTAAATTAAGATCAAAATTAAAAACATCATTCTTATTAAACAAAAAGAATAATATAAAATTCTAGAATTTTCATACTTTTTTTGTTCTTAAAAAATGAAATTAAACTATTTTTTTCAATTTGATGTTAGAAATGTATAGTAGGCTGATGTCAAATTGTTTTTTTTTGTGGTTGTTGTCAGAATTGACGTTTGTTGACTGTCATTTATAGTGTTAATTTATAAACATGATCAAGTTACCTACCCACATGATCTGTGCATAGAAATGGATCCATCAGTGATCATTATTAGTGCTCTGCGTTTCAGTAATGTAATCTGCTAAGACAATGAAATAAGTTAATACATTATGATTTGTGTATATTACAATATTATTTAAAAAAAAAAACATATAATTTATATTAATATAAGATAACAGAGTTTGTATATGTGATTTTTTTATTTACTTATGTAACAATGTACTTTACTTATATATTTATCAAATTTGATGTATATTTTTCATGTAATATTAATACTAATGTTTATATAAATATTCAAAGAGTGCTCAAGTTAATAATTATAATTTGTAATGTTTGAGTTTTGATTTAAAAGTATAGTAGGCTGCACTTGAATTGTTTTTTTGTTGTTGTCATAATTGACATTTGTTAACTGTCATTTATCGTGTTAATTATTAAAAAATAGACTTATAATACTTTTTAATATTTGTTGTTTTTTTATTAAATTTATATTATAAATTTTACTTTTTTATATTTTTGACAATATTTTTTGTATATAATTATTTTTTCATGTAATTGTTTATTGCAATACGCAAATAGTAAATAAAAATAAAACAAACATATTTCTAATTATTAAAAACAATTGGAACGAGTTGCTAAAATTAATTATTATAATTGTAGTTTTTGGTTTTGATGTAAGAAATATTTAGTAGGCTAACCTTTTATTTTGTTTTTTGTTGTTTGACGTTTGTTAACTGTCATTTATCGGGTTAATGAGTAGTGTATTTTATAAAGATGATCAAGATTTATAATATTAATCTAAGATTACACAGTTTGTATGTTTTTTTTTAAATTTATATAATATATTTTTCTTTACTCACATATTGAAAACTCAGAATTTCTATAGAAAGTATTCTTAATTTACAAAGTCTATTAAAAAAATCGTTATGAACATGTATTAATTTTCAACTAAAGTAGTCTAAATTTTTTAAATTTTAATTTTACATACTAAATGTACAAAATTACAAACTAAATATATTAATTTTAAAGTGATTTTTTTATCATATTAATGAAACAATATTCAATAGATAAGTTTAATTCATAAAAAGTTAGAAATTAAAAACATAAAATTTTGTTAATTGTAGTTTTTGGTATTGATGTAAGAAATATTTAGTAGGCTGATCTTTTATTTTGTTTCTTGACGTTTGTTAACTGTCATTTGTCGGGTTTTATAAAGATTATTAAGATTTATAATATTAATCTAAGATTACAGAGTTTGTATATGTTTTTTTTTTAATTTATATAATATTTTTTTCTTTACATAAATATATTAAATTAATTATTATAATTTGTAATGTTTGGGTTTTGATGTAAATTAGAAGGCTGATCTTATATTGTTTTTGTTGTTGTTGTTGTTGTTGTCAGAATTGACGTTTGTTAGTTGTCATTAATTGTGTTAATGAGCTGCGTGTATTATAAACATGATCAAGATGCCCTCATGATCTGTGCAAAGAAACGGATCCATCCGTGATCATTATTAGTGCTCTGCGTTTCTGTACGAGATGGAGAGGACGGAGGGATTCGATTCGGTAAGTGGAATAGAGTGTGTTAACAATGAAGAATCGTGACGTGCGATAAAGCCGAAAGATGCGATGCCGCGCGTCGCGACGCTCAACTGGGTGGCGTTTTTGGTATGGGGGGCGGCGGCGGCGTGTGACGCCCTAATCGGTAATTAACTTAGTTACATTGTTAGCAGCAGTAACTTGTTGGAATTACGGCGGGCGGAATGTGCGAGAGCACGTACTTTTACCGCACGCATCCGACGAGCCCTATGCCGCCGCCGCCGCCGCACATCACCAGCAGCAGCAGCCGCCGCCCTTCGCGTGACACGTCCCTGTCATATTTGCCAAATATTTTACTAATTATATTCATTTGCGAGCGTCGTTTCGACTTTCATTCCTGCCGCCGCCGCCGGCGGCATCATCTGATGCATCAGCGCGAACTTTCATCGGTTACATAATAAACGTATTACGCGTGGCGCGTCGCCGAACGTGTTTTCACGGCTGCAGCGATGATTAAATTGATTACACGCCCTTACACCTAAAACCTTGGCAATTGTTTCATCCCGCGTCGCAAATTGAATCAATCATCCGGCATACAGGGACGTACGTACCCATTCCGCTTCCAACAATGTTCAACCTACTAATCCTTTTACACTGGAATTACTCAAATTATTAAATAGAATAGAGAACGATAACGCAACACTTTCATTAATAAATTTATACACACTATGCTTGTCATAAAGCATACAATTTTGATGTATTTAAACTCTTAATATTGTCTAAATGTACTTATAATTACTCTCACTATTGAAATTATAAACAGACATAAACACATTGTTAGTACTTTAATGAGTTGCATAGTGTTACAATAGAAAACGTTTTAATTAAACTTTTTTATATATTTCATTCAATTAATTTCCTCTAAAAATATTGATTAACTTTCCAAAGATATCAAAGATCAAAACGTTGAAAGAAATTAGTAAAATTTCTCTAAAAAACTATAGATTTTTACGATAATAATAGTGTAAAACTCTTCTCATTCAAAGATTTAAAAGTAAACATTTTTATACAAAATAATTAGTTAAAATTCTAACTCAAATTTAGATTTTCTTTATGAAATTTATTGAAATTACATAATTACTTTAATTATATATGTATTAATACGTTATCTTCTAACTTTTATCTAATTATTTGTTTCTTTCAGACAAATATTGTTATTATTTGCAAATAAGTACAAAATTTTAAAATAGAAAACGTTTTAATAGATTTTTTATATGTTTCATTCAATTAATTTCCTCTAGAAATCTTGATTAACTTTCCAAAGATGTCAAAGATCCAAACATGCAAAGAAATTAGTAATATTTCTCTAAAATACTATAGATTCTTGTCCATAATAATAGTGTACAAATCTTCTTATTCAAAGATTTAAAAGTAAATATTTTATACAAATTATGTAGTTAAAATTCTAATTAAAAATTTAGATTTTCTTTATGAAATTTATTGAAATTACATAATTACTTTCATTATATATGTATTAAAATATTTTCTTCTAATTTTTATCTAATTATTTGTTTAATTCAGACAAATATTATTATTTGAATATTTGAATAAGTACAAAGTGTTAAAATAGAAAACGTTTTAATAGAGTTTTTTTTATATGTTTCACTTGTTTCACACTTGTTAGTACTTTAATGTAATCTTTATAATGTATACAAAAATGATTTGTTTTGCAATTGGAAACACCAAGTGAATATAAACCCACATTCAAGAAATACTTGTAATACTTTTGTATAGGTTATTTATATATGAAACATGATCTTAAAAATGATGTAGAAGACGCGCAATCGGGGACTTCTCTTCTCATAATCACTCATTATGCGAAACATCGCTTGTCATTTTTCTGATAATTCATTTTGCTCGTTCCACTGTATAACAATAATCTGTCCATAATCTATTTTGGACTATAAGTGATTTACTAAACTGATACTTTTAAAAATTAAACTAAATTCAAAGGATAATGAACATAATTTATGCAATTCACCAGAGTCTTTCTGTTCTCTAAATACAATTTAAAAGATTTGTTTAGCAATTGGAAACAAGAAGTGAGTATAAACTCACATTCAAGAAATACTTGTAATACTTCTGTATAGGTTATTTGTATATGAAAATTGATCCGTTTTTGTAATCTAAATCACTATAATTCACTTTATTTACGATTTAAGCTTATAATTGCCCGAAAATACTACATAATAATGTTTTAATTGAAAATATTGCTGAAATTTAATAAACATTTATAGTAATTTTAATGTGGTTTAAACGAAATGTAAAGAAAAAAATCGAATTTCATAAAAATAATTATTTATCCGTAGTTTTAAATTATTTCTTAATTATCTTTAACTCAAATGCATTTATGTGTCTTTAATTCAAGAAATATTGCTTAATTTATTACATTTTTTGTTTAAATGTGATTGATGAAATTTCGAAATTTATATCGTTTATAAATTATCAATTTAACTTCTGATTGTGATGTAAAGATCTATTAGACAAATAAATATTCTAAATCATACACTAATCTTATGCAATAATTTAGAATCTTTTGTATCTAATTAATAGTAATGATAAACAACTTTTTGGTAATGAATATCTTTTATGAATATGATTGTTAGTTTTATTTTTCTTCAATTATTTACGTTCATATTCACATTTTGCATGATTGTTCAATAATTTATCTAATACTTGATAATTTTACATAATTTCTGATACTTTTTTTTAATAGTTTCCTTATGAAAATATAAATGAAAAAACTTTTACCAATTTACTTATTTTCAATTTCTATGATTACAATAAATATACAATTATTTAACTAAATACAACATTTTTAGGGTAGTTCTAGTAGATTTTTCCTTTATTTACTTTCATATTCATTTTCTCCATGAATGTTCAGATAATTTTAGATTATTTATGATAATTTGTAACAGTTACATTGTAAGAATACAAATGAGAAAATTAATTTTCTTTATTACTTCATACATTCTACAACGTCTACAATTAGAGGTTTTGTAGTAGTTAAATCTTCTCAAAAATATTAGAACAATTAATTATTTCATTCATAACTGATAGATTCTGTGATTTTTTAATAATAATAATATACAAAACGCGTGTTACAAAGTGAGACAAGATTTCCGGATTATTACTCGTATAGTGAAACACGTTTTCCCAAATAAACCAATGTAAATTACGATAATGCGTTCCTTGCCGGAAGAAAAAAGTATAACTTAGTCTCGATTTTTAATGATTTTGCTCTTTATATCTATGATTTGTTTTATTCTTTGGCTTTTTATTCGGAGACATGCAAGTTTTATTAAATTTTGCACAAAAAAAAAACACAAATAACATGTCTGAACACAAGTTTGGAAAATTTGTTATGCAACTGGAATGGCCACTAACACTAGGAACTGTTTTTCAATTTTCACACGGTGAAGTGAGTTTATATTTGTTTATATTACTTGTATCAATTCGGGTACTTGTTGGAAGTCTCTTTACACTTTTAATATTTGTTTATATAAAAAAGCGTAAAAAGTGTGTTTATATATTATAATAATGGTTGGACACAATACATTTGTGTTTTGCATTTACAGCAAACACAAATTATATTTGCAAAGTATTGTGCGCCTTAAACAAAGAAGACAAAGAAAATCAAAGATGTTTAATATATTCAAAAATACATAATATGTGTACACAAGTTTTAAAAATGATGTAGAAGGCATGCAATCCGGGACTTCTCTTCTCATCGTCAATTATTTTTGCTTGTTAAGCTAGGTTCTACTGTATAGCAATAATCTGTCCATAATCTATTTTGGACTTTAAGTAATTTACCAAACTAATGTATATATACTTTTAAAAATTAAACTAAATTCAAAGGATAATGAACATAATTTATGCAATTCACCACTAATTAAATTGTATCTAGAGAACAGAAAGATTCTGTAGATACAATTTAATTAGTAAATTGACAAAGTTAATTTCATATGATAGTTGTCTCATAGAATCATTTACATAAAACGTATCTATTACAACATAGTGATTGTTAGGTTCGTTATGGTTTTGTCTACAATTCCTATCTGCATTTTTTTGTTACACTATTTTACATTATAATTATATTGTTTAATACCTCAGCTTCATATCTTTCGGAAATCCTTGAAACCGGTTTTCTGAGTGAGATTGTTGTGTTATTGTTGCTTTCTGAACACCTCTTTTGTAATTTTTAATAAAAAATAGACAATTGGACTATTTTTTTTTGTAAAATTTTACAATTCCTTTCTTATTTATTCCTTGTTGTAATCAATAATGTCACGTACACATCATATTAGTTTCGTTTTGTTCCGTCCTAAATAACTTCTTTTTTCCTCCTTCTTCTGCGTTGGCCATGACCGTTGAAAAACTCAATTGCGTTATTACTGTCGCGTGTACTAATTAGAGTATTAATTAGTATTTGTAAGCTATTCAATGTTAACTATTTTCTTTAGTTTTATATTTATAATGAGTTTTTATCGTGTTTTGTTGTGTTTACAGCCATTTATTTCGATAATTCATAATCAATAATTATATATTAAGTTATTTTGTGTGTGTTACATTAAGTCAAATCGTTATCTAAAGTTATTAAGTAATTGATATTTTTTTAAATTATTCTTCCCTTATTCATAATCTATTCTAGTTTGAAAGTTCAGTAATTTATCTCTAATGTTTGATAATTATAAAAAAAATGTTTAATTATATTTGTTCATAGTTACATTAGTCAAATTTTTAATGTTTTCTAATATTCGTCGTGTTTCGTCTTATATTATCGCAATTTTTTCAATTAGAAGGATTTTCAATCAATTATTTACAATTATTCAATTTTTTCATCCAATCTAAGGACAAAAAAACATTATGATCAATGAAAATTTAGAAATCCCGACAAACATAATCCCGACTTTATCAAAATTCCGACTGTATCGAAATCCCGACAACCATAATCCCGATTATATCAAAATCCCGATTATATCAAAATCCCGACTATATTAAAATCCTGACTATATCGAAAATGTCTACAATAACGTTTTTAAATTATACCGGAGCGTAGTGACTTTTAAATTGTTATTATTAATAAATTGTATTTGAGATTATTTCATAATGTTTTTATGAATAATTCAACAAAATCAAATAAATTAATTATAATTTATTGTAATTAATAATAAAAGTGTAGCAAATGTAATATATATATTTTTTTTCGATATAGTCGGGATTATGGTTGACGAGATTTTGATATAGTCGGGATTTCGAACGTCGGGATTTCGATACAGTCGGGATTTTAATATAGTCGGGATTTTGAAATAATCGGAATTATGGTTGTCGGGATTTCGATATAGACCCTTTAATTATATGTAAATTAGATTTAATTTTTCTTCTACATAAAAACAATCTAATAACGTTCTTTCATGTACAGTGAGCGACACACTGCGGTGGATAGCGGAATTGCGTAATCCCTCTTTCGCTCTTGAAAACGTCCTGGTTGCACCAGCGGCAGCAAACAGGATCCATGGGCGTAGAAGTATACACACACACACATCCATTTTTATACACGTTCTGCCGCTGCGGCTGCTTCAATTCTCTTCATCGCTGCTAATAATCGAGATGCAATCCATGCGAGTTCATTAATTAGATTTGCAATCATTATTTCTCTCTCTCCTCTCGAGTGTCTCTCGTTTAATTAACAAAACAGATATGTGATTATGCGAGATTCGAATATTGCGATTAATTAATGCGCGCGTACAATCATTACGTGCGATCATCTACGCGGATGCTCTGATGGTTTAATTGATGTGCACGTATCAACATTGTTTAATAGTTTTCAATACTAATTTCGTTCTACAAATTGGTAATATTATCTTATATAATTTTAATAATCTTGCACGTATTTCCAAAATTGATAAAATATTAATAATAGGAAATTTCTATATATCAATACTAAGTAGAATAATACATATTGATACAAGTTAATTTTAACTACGATAAATTTCGTTAATGTCCTTTTTTTACATAAATGTTTAGAATATATCGCAAAAGTAGACACTTTTTTCAGCAAAATTGTGCAAATTCACTATTTCACTTAGACTTAGACATTTTTTTTTACTGTTTTTGAAGTAAATAACTAAGAAATCAATGAAATTCTTATGTTTACAAATAAATTTTTTGATTTAATGAAATATATTAATTGTATTATTTTAACTTAATATCAATGATAGAAAAATACACTTTTTCCTATTTACAGTTTCTTTTAGAAATTCTCTATTTCAGACATAAATTGGTAGAAAACTTTAAAATGAAATATTGTTAATTTAACTCTTACATTTGATAAAATCCTCATGTTAATATAACTTTCAAGGAACGAAATTTTGATAAAAATAATTAATAATAAATGATTTTCATACAGATTAGATTTTACATTTTGATAGCATTTTTATGCAATTCTTAAAATTTTTCTATTTACATTTCTTTTTTAATAATAAATTTATTAAATATTGTTAATTTAACTCTTAAATTTGATAAAATCCTAATGTTAACATATAAAACTTCCAGGGAAAGAAATTTTGATAAAAGTAATTAATATCAATGATTTTCATTCAAATTAGATTTTATTTAGATTTCTTTTTTAATGATAAATTTATTAATTTTCTATGTCATACATAAATTGTTATTAAATATTGTTAATTTTTACTCTAAAATTTTATAAAATTCTCTTGTTAACATATCAAACTTTTGTTACACATAGAAAGTATTATAAATCACGTTTTCTAACATAGATTTTCCTATAGAAATTTTAGTTATAAACGCATTTTTTCTCTTTAGATTTTATTTAGTTTGTTTCTTATATAAATTTATTAGTTTTTGGTATTAAAGATTGTTAATTTTATTAATCTTCAACAAAACTTTGTGAGAAAATAAGTATACTTTATAAATTCATTTATATTTTCATTAAATTTCAATGAATTTGATTCTAATTAGATTTGTTTGTTTCACTGAAATTCAATTTAAAGAAAGGTTAGTTCTGCAAATTTTTAAATCACTTTTGTTATGTTTATTTCTTTGATTTTTTTACTCTAAGTGAAAGTAAAATTTGGGAAATATCTTAATGAAATTATTGCCATTAAAATTTGTTGATAGAATTTCTCATTTTCTTTAATTAAAAATGATTTTTTGATTAAGAACTTTTTGAAATTTAATGTTTAATGCTTTAGAATCTATTTTTTTTAGTTTGTTTCTTATATAAATTTATTAGTTTTTGGTATTAAACATTGTTAATTTTATTAATCTTCAACAAAACTTTGTGAGAAAATACGTATACTTTATAAATTCATTTATATTTTCATTAAATTTCAATGAATTTGATTCTAATTAGATTTGTTTCTTCACTGAAATTCAGTTTAAAGAAAGGTTAGTTCTGCAAATTTTTAAATCACTTTTGTTATGTTTATTTCTTTGATTTTTTTACTCTAAATAAAAGTAAAATTTGGGAAATTTCTTATTGAATGGCAATAATATTAAAATTTGTTGATATAATTTCTCATTTTCTTTAATTATAAAGAAGTTTTTGATGAAGGACTTTTTGAAATTTAATGTTTAATGCTTTAGAATCTATTTTTTTTGTAGTTTTAAGTTTATAGTTGGTGTGTGGAATTGAAACTGGTTACGTCCCTGTTTCAATAACGATCTAAATCTGTGAATTCCGCGATTGGTTTGGAGAGGAAATTACTCGGATCCTCCGATACTTCCGTCCTCATTTCCTTTCCGATTATTGGTCGATGTGTATATCCATCCAGTTTTAATCCAGTTTTCGGTAAACGGTAACGGACGGGCATATAAATACACTAAACAACATCGGATCCGATGATCAAAAACGGTGGAGGATGGAAATAAGGAGAGAAGAGAGAAATAGACGGTTTTTCCTTTCATAGGGGGATGAAAGGAAAAACATAAATATGAATTACGTGTCTTGCAGCTACGGAGAGATTACGCTTAAGTTTAAGGATGCGAATGAATGGGAAATAATTCGGATGCGGATTGACGGGGGGGAATGCGAAAATTGTGCCGGCGCTCAGCAAATTTATAAGTTGCGACGCGCGGTTTAAAGTAAATTCAAATTAATTTCGCGCTCGCCCTGAAAGGTTTTCATCCGCCGATTCATATGCGGTTATGTATTTACACCCTGTGCACAGAAGGAAGATGATGAGGTTGAGGATGAAACCACCTTCTCGTTGGGGGCTCAATCAGCAATTTACTTGTTATTTAAATTCGTACCGCTTCGCCTCGTTTCCGAAACGCATTCAGCATCTTCCAAGCTTAAGTAAATAACTCGCGAAGAGAACAAAAACGTCGGATGAAAGGATATAGAGAAAAAATGGAATGGATAAATCCATGTTTCGTTTAATTCTGCAAGGATTATTTTGTTTGTTTGTGTCTGTGTGTGTTTTTTTTTCTTCTTTGTAAATAAACTTGTTTGTTGTTGGATGAATTCAAATCTTATTGGAATGAAGCAAATATTTGGTTATTTTAAATTTGATTCTTACAATTTGTTCTTTCTCATTAAAAACAAAACTTAAACTTTTTTTCAGATTTACCCTTACTGTATATTATTCCAAAAAGTTTGCACCTTTTGTTGTCTGACGATGTGTTGTCGCACATTTATATTACTAATGTAATTTCTATATTGTAAACAAAAATGATTCAAATAATACTTGTATAACAGAATACCATGAAATAAGTTTATAAAATGATATTGTATTTGGTAATAATATTTAAGAAAATTGATCCGTTTTTGTAATCTAATTCACTTGTTATACGATTTAAGCTGAAAATTGTATGTATTTACAAAAAAAAATCTACATATTTCTTTCGTTGAAAATATTGCTGAAATTTCATGAAAATTTCATCATTTTAATCTGTTTTAAAAGAAATCTAAAGAAAATGTTTATATTTTTTTTTTATTTTAATTATGTTAATTTACTAATTAATTTGATTAATTTGTGAAATTTTTACCATATTTTTACCAATAAATTGTTGTTTATATATATTTTCAGTTTAATTAGAATATTAATTTGCAATTACTTTGTGATTTTGTTTACAAAAAAAAAAGTTATATTTTCTGTGAATTATTAACAGTTTTTTTTTGATAGAAAGTAATTTGATTACTTGATTTTCTATAATTGAATGTAAGAAAATATATATAAAATAAAGTGAAAATTGAAATTATAACTTTTTCATTGAAATTTCTTCAATTTAGTAATAAACTATAAACATAGTAGATTTGCAAATCAATTGATTTTGTATTGTGTATACAGAAATACTTCGGTTTCAGTCAGTGCGGATTCACTATAGTACGGTTTGAAAATTTCCAAAGAAACTGACTTTTGATTGAGCAAAAATAAATTCTCAAAATTATTTTTACGAGTCACGTCTCGATTTGTGCTGTTTATTTTTTTTATTAAAGTCCTCGATTTTTCCGGTTTCAAACAGTTTGATTACCCGCACTATGCGAGGTACTGCTGTATCTATTAAAAATAAACATAAATTTAGGAAAGTTGTATGTATTTTTTAATTTTATTAAAATTTACTTTAATGATGATTTTAAATCAATTGGTTCTTGTAATTTCTGTATTTCGTGTATATAGCAGTACCTCGCATTTTGTGGTTTCGATCAGTGCGGATTCGCTATTGGTTTGAAAATTTCCAAAGAAACTAACTTTTAATTGAGCAATATAAATTTAAAACAAAAAGTTCACAAAATTATTATCTCTTATAAATAAATTATCTTTATTTTCACTATATAGAGTCACATCTCGTTTTGTTCTGTTTATTTTTAATTAAGTCCTCGATTATACCGTTTTCAAACAGTCCGGGATATTTGATTACCCGTGTATTTATTTAAAATAAACAAAAAGTTAGGAAAATTGTATTTTTTTTTAAATGATTATAATTGCCTTTAATGATGATAATAAATCAATTGGTTTGGCGACTCCGAACAGTGCGGATTCGCTATAGTACGGTTTGATAATTTCAAAAGAAAAAAAACGTTTATTTGAGCAAATATAAAAGTAAATGATCTTTCAATTCACTCTTTTTGTGCTATTGATTGGTTGGTATTGATTGTGCTGTTAAAGTCCTCGATTTGTCCGGTTTTAAACAGTCAGTGATAGTTGATTGCACGCACTATGCGATTACAACATTTTTTTTGTTGTAAAATCATGAAAGTTACAAAAATGTAACTTAATTTAATTAAAATTCACTTTCATATAAATCTTTGTAATTTCTTTATGTTATTTATTACTAAAAAATCATGAAAGTTACAAACTTATTTTATTAAAATTTGATACTTTATTACTAATAGTATAATAGATATGGCTCATAGACAGACTGTAGTTAATTAAGTGTTTTATTTTTCTTTTAGAATTTAAATTCTAATTGGAAACTGTACTTCTGAGTACTTTTTGCTAGATTGTTTGCGGTTAAATGAAGTCCTCCCCCCGAGCGATACAGTTGTTTGTTTGTTTGTTTTTTATTTTGTTTTGTTTCTTGTTGTGACACGTCGCTCAAGAGCGCAGATTGTCAACGACGTTGGTGCGGAAGATGATGAGCTGTAGTGGTCCTCAATTCACTGAGAAATTCTTAATTTACGAACGTGCTAATAAGAAATTCAATTCCATAATAATTAATTTATATTCATTTAAATTATATGTATTGGCTCAAATTATCAATTAACATGAAATATTTTATATGTAGAAATCTATATACATGTGAAAATTATTTATTGAATAGAGTAATAGTCAAAGGATGAAAGTTTCTTTGATTATCAAAGTTGAGACAATGAAATGTTTCGCATCTAATTACTCAATCACTGATTAATGGAATTTCTTTAGTACATGTGCATATTAAAGTTAAGTTTGTGGTGATTCTATTTCGTATAAAAATATTATTCGTAACACTTATAGTATTTGATTAATTTAGGCTCCAAAGTAGTGACATAGTTTCAGCATTTGAATGAATAGTTTAAACTGTAGTTTTGAGTATTAGCTTTTATGATTATTAATTACAGATAAGTATGGAAATACTTACAGTAGAACTTCGCTTAAAGAGCAATTGTAAGAAAAATGACTCGCTTAACGAGCGACGTTTCGCATAACGAGTGACGATGAGAAGAGAAGTCACGGATTGCGCGCCTTCTAAATCATTTTTGAAACTTGTGTACACATATTATGTGTATTTTTGAAGATATTAACCATCTTCGATTTTCATTCTCATCTTTGTTTAAAGCAGATTATACTTTGTAAATATAATTTGTGTTTGCTGTAAATGCAAAAATTAATAAGTATGTTAGTGCAAAATTTAATAACACTTGCATGTCTCCGAATGAAAAGCTAAAGAATAAAAACAATCATATATATTAAAAGCAAAATCATTAAAAATCGAAACCAAATTATACTTTTTTTTTTCTCTGACATGAAACGCATTAACGTAATTTACATTAGTTTATATGGGAAAACGTGTTTCACAATACGAGTAAACATCCGGAAATTTTGGAACGGATTAAAGATTTGTGTAATAGTTACTGTAATAATAGTTATTTCTAGTGGATTTAAAAGATGATTGAATTTATATTACGTAAAATAACTCTTAATGTTATTACTTTTTCCTAATGATTTTAATATATTAATATGTAGAATTTTGTTCAAGGTGTATTATTTTCATATTTCTTTGACGATTTTCATTACAAATCATCAACAATGTTATGTTCGCTGTATGTTAGTAAAGATTATGAAAATACGAATTATTCAGTTTAGTAATGAAATGATCATTGCCTTTGACCAAAGTTGTCCTATTTTTATTTCTAAATTATTTCTTCTACTAAAAATATAATTCCTGTTATTCGCAAATTATAAATTATGTTTCTATATTTGTTAGAAATTACGAATATGAATGATGTAGAGATTTTGTTTAATCAAATATACTTATTTTCGGTTTGTAATGTTCCTAGATTTCTATCCAAATTGACCAATAATTATTATAAGGATATTCTTGAAATGTTTGTATTAAGATGTGAATTTGACATTGTTTCAATAAAAATAATCGTGAATGAAAATTGTGAAAAATGTGATTGTATTCGTAATTTCTACCCTAAAGTTGTATTATTTCTATCAAAATTCTATGGATGTTTGTATTAAGACGTATATTTGTTATGTAAATGCTTTGTTTCATAAAAAAATCGGCCCTTTTAATCCAAATTTTTTTTACTCGAAATTTGTATTATTTCTACATTTCTACCCAAATTCTTAAGATGTTTGTAATAAGTCGTATATGTGTTATGTAAATACTTTGTTTTATAAAAAAAAATCGTTTCTTTTAATCCAAAATGTGATTAGTTTCGCAATTTACTTTAATTATTTTTACCCTAAAGTTGTATTATTTCTATCAAAATTCAATGGATGTTTGTATTAAGACGTATATTTGTTATGTAAATGCTTTGTTTTATAAAAAAAATCGGCCCATTTAATCCAAAATTTATTTTTACCCGAAAGTTGTATTATTTCTACATTTCTACCCAAATTCTTAAGATGTTTGTAATAAGTCGTATATGTGTTATGTAAATACTTTGTTTTATAAAAAAAAATCGTTTCTTTTAATCCAAAATGTGATTAGTTTCGCAATTTACTTTAATTATTTTTACCCTAAAGTTGTATTATTTCTATCAAAATTCAATGGATGTTTGTATTAAGACGTATATTTGTTATGTAAATACTTTGTTTCATAAAAAAAATCGTTTCTTTTAGTCCAAAATGTGATTGGTTTCATAATTTACTATAATTATTTTTACATTAAAGTTGTATTATTTCTATATTTCTACCCAAATTCTTAAAATGTTTGTATTAAGTCGTATATGTGTTATGTAAATACTTTGTTTTATAAAAAAAACCGTTTCTTCTTTAATACAAAATGTGATTGGTTTCATAATTTACTTTAATTATTTTTACCTTAAAGTTGTATTATTTCTATCAAAATTCTTAAGATGTTTGTATTAAGACGTTAAGATCGTCTATTTATATCTAAACTGTGAATGTACCCTTTCATACCTGAGATTTTGACTAATCTTGGATTAAGAACTTTGTGAGTTTTACATTGTTGTAACTGGTATGGATGAGTGAATTTTGGTTGTGGAGGAGGAGGAAAAAATAAAATAAGAGTTGATTACGTCCCTGTGCCCTGTGCTCTCGCGGATAGATGCATAAAAATAATCATCTTGAAGTCGCGGTAGGAGGCACTAGGTTGGTCTCGGTAATTGGAAATCGGAAAATTGCAGGGAGAGAGGAAAATGCAAAAGGAGAGGAAACGCGAATGTGCGCCAAAATAGACCAATGAGAGAGGGCGCGGCCCGAGCCATTATGGCCGTGTGAATTTTTAATTACGAGCCCAGCCCAGCCCACGGCCCTTTGTTTGTATTTACTGATTTCAAAAGTGCTCTTTATTCAACTGCGACGGCATTCAAGATGGTTGCGCGCACCAACGTACGTACGTACGTACGTACAGACGGACGGACGTGCCTCGACGAATACACCCACAACAACACATAATAACATCATTCCTCCTACTCGTCGTCGCAAATCCGATTCTCCACGATGAGAGAGAGAAAGAGAGAAAGTTTGGAGAAAAATGAGCAGCAGCGGTAAGTGTGTGTTGGCACGCATTGTGCACGCTGCTCGTAATGCGTCCAGAGTAGATAATGAGGTAATAGTTTTCGAATGCCCGCAGTAATTATTGCGTTTTTCCTGCAATTTGAATCGTGTTTAGCAAAAACTTAATCTCTGTAATTACTTGCGTATCAAATTCTGAGCGACTTCCTTAAACGCCGTTTCGCAATTAAAATCTGACTTGTCTTGAGATGCAAAAGTACTTGTGCAAATATGCAAACACTAGTTTATTTATTATTTACACACACACAAACGAAATTATTTACAGCGATAACTCGCCGAGTGCGGTTTTTGATTCAAGTCTCTTTTTGTGCAGTTTTTAAGTCCTCGATTAATCCGGTTTCAAGCAAATGTACATTTTGTAACAAGTTAGATTTTATTGATTTGAAAACTTTGAATTACATTTAAGATGTTGTAGACGAATAACGAAGATTTTAAAATTAATTAATTTACTTAATTATTCTTTTTTTTTTTGATAATTTATAAACATCAATGATTTCAATTGAATTTTTATTTCAGTTAATTACAAATGAATCAATGGAAGTTCTATGTTTTATGTTTAATAGATGAAATTTTCATATTGTTTGTAATGTAAATAATTTCCTTTTCTTATATTTTCGGTTTAATATCTTGCATAGTGCGGATTCGATTAGTGCGGATTCACTATAATCGCATTTGTTTTCTTTATATATTCAAGTCTCTTTTTGTGCGGTTATAAAGTCCTTGATTAGTCCGGTTTCAAGCAGTGCATTCTATCAAATGTACATTTTGTAACAAGTTAGATTTTATTGATTTGAAAATTTTGAATTACATTTAAGATGTAGACGAATAATGAAGATTTTACAATTAATTAACCAAATAATTTACGTAATTATTCTTTTCTTTTTTTCAGTGATTTCAATTGAATTTTTATTTCATTTAATTACAAATGAATCAATCAAAGTTCTATGTTTTATGTTTAATAGATGACATTTTCATATTGTTTGTAATGTAAATAATTTCCTTTATTTTTTAAGTTTTCTTGGTTATTAATTGATTTTCGGTTTAATATCTTGCATAGTGCGGATTCACTATAATCGCATTTGTTCTCTATACAGTCAAGTCTCTTTATAAAGTCCTTGATTAGTCCGGTTTCTAACATTAGATTACCCGGACTATACGAGTATTATTAGTCAACGTTAAAATTGTCATATATTTCCAGTACATTCTAATAATTACTTAATGAAAGAACTTCTATATTAAAGGTGAACTATGCAACTACAATTATTTGTAATTATGTCTACCGTTTAGAAAGTTTATTAGATAACATAGACGTTTTCGATATGTTCATTTAATCAATTAAAAGCATTGTGTGAGGAGTGAAATAGAAGAGACGGCAAATCCGAAATTCGCATTAAGATGAGTGGATTTTGAATGGATCTTTTGAAGGAGATGCCGTCTTCGGTATAACAAATAACGGCGGCAGAAAAATGAATGAATTTTCGTGCTGCTTCCGAAGAACTTTGCTTCTTTCTCTCATTCGCCAGATCCCATTGCGCTGAAGTGTTAATTGTTTCCTAATGCCAAGAGCGAAACGCGTTTCGCGACGATGAAAAGGAATTGGAAAGGATCCGACATCAAAGATGACACCTCTTCCCACTGTCTGTCTCTCTGTGTATGTGTCTGTGTTTAGTTGTTTGAATGCTTTACAACAACAACAACAAAAATCTGGAACGCGACTAAAAGCAACCGGGTTATCATGCCATATGATCAATTACAAATTGCAAGAAACGCGTGGAAACAACACACGTTTCTTTTATAATTTTCAATAGATTTAACAACGGATTTAAACGAATTAATGAAGGAAATTTGTAAAGTTTTGTATTTATTACATTTATTTGTAATATTAGAAAAAAAATGGTGATTTTAGTTTATAGAAACGTATGGATATCATGAAAATGTTCTAAATTACGTTTTTTTATAATTATATAAATGGAAAAAATGGAAAACTTGGATTTGTTCATAGAAGTGTGTATAATTGAAGGAAAACTAAAAAAAATGTAAAAATTTGAATCGTTTATTTTTATAATTGTGATGATTTTTTTTAACAATTTTTAAGTTTTTTTGTGTGTAATTGAAGGAACAATGAGTAATTCAAAGTGTGTAATTATATGGTTAAAATTTTAATTGTGTGAAATGAAAAAAACTTGTGTGAATTTAATAAACGTCGATTTGTTTATAAGTATAACAAAAAATCATGCAATACAAATGGTAATGTGAAAAGTTTTTATTAAATCTGAAAATAATGCAAAAATGTTCGAAATAATTTATGTTTCTTTTAATTAATACAATGTAATTTTATAATTATTATGAAAAATGTAGGCGTATAATTGAGGGAATGAAAAGTAATGGAAAGAGTAAAATTTTATTTTAGTGTTGAAATTGTACAAGTTATTATACGAAATTTGCTGCAGTAAAATGAAAATGTAATGCAGTTAGAATATGAAAAGTTAGTAAAATGAAAATTGATAATTGATTTCAATCAATTATTTTCAATTGTAATTTTATACAAATTGTAAGTATTTTTTAGGTATAATTTAGAGAAAGAAAAATAATTGGAAAAGTAAAATTTTAGTGTAGAAATTATACAAGTTTATGTAGTAAACAAATATCAAAAGTTATTACACTTGGTTGTAAGAAAATCTTAAGATTTTAGTAACTTTTTTTTATATGAAATCACACTTTCTTAGTTTCAAAATAACTTTGATAAATCTTCTGACTTTTGTGGTCATTTTAATTTTATATAAAAATCATCTAGTTATCGTCTAGTGAACCTTGATTTACTATTGAACAAAAGACAACTGAATGAATGCGGATGAAGATGCAAGATTCTATAAATTATAATAATTTAATTTAATAATTCTACTAAAAAAAAAACTGTTTTTCACGTTTTTTTGTGGTAGAATGAAATGAATGGGGGAGTGAGTAAAATTGTACGGTTTTTTTGAAATTATTTCGTATCGGTGATGACGAAGTAGAAGAAGTTCCCAATTACACGCAGACCGCGTAATTATTTAGTGCGTGGAAGAGTGAGAAACGAAACAATAACAATATGAATAAAAAGGAAGAGACGGTACGAAAATTAACAATGAGACAAATTGCATATTTAGCTGCTAACGAGAAATAATTCGTGTACGAATTATGTAAATAATATAGATGAGCGGCGAGGCGTGAAAGAAGTATGTGTGGAAACGTTGCCGTATCTTCGGCCTAATCGCAAAGAGCGGACTTGTTGCATTGTTTATAGCTATAGAAAAAAAAACTGCATTCCTTGGGTGATTTTGTTTTGTTTCTTTTTTTTTTTTGTTTTTTTTTGTTAATCGTTGCATACGGCAGAGGACGCCATGTGCGAAGTTCCCATTATTATCAATTACACAACGAGAGCGAACGGTTATGATCATCCGACAATCAACATAATCTGAATCATCATCATCATCATCATCATCATAATTTCATCAGTTTTGTTGAATTGTTTGCCCGTGTGCGGAGACCTCAAACCGTGCAATTTCGCTATTGTCGCGCGCTTCTATTGGAATGGGAGCGATGCAGTTATTTGCGGGAATCATCTTGTAAATCGTACGTTTCTCTTGTTAAGGAAATCTCTCGTTCAAAGCGTTTCTGTTATGTTTTTATGTATTTTATAATCTAAAGCCTGCTGCTATTAGTTATGTGATACTTGTCAATTGCAACGTTTTTTTCTATCAAGTTACCTTTGATAGACCAACAATTCTACATCAAAAAATGGAACAAAATATTTTCTAGCGTAAATCGAATAATTCTTAATAGTCAAATTTTTCAATAAAATTACGTAAGACTTATTTGTGTGCATCAACACAGTTAATAAAATTTCAATACTCAAGTAAAAATTACATAACATATTAGAACTTACTTTGATTTTGTTTATTTGTTTATTATCATTTTCTCTAGAAAATTATTTAGTAATTGATCATTAAATCTTAAATCTGTTAGTCAAACATAATATAACATTGATTCAAATTATCTTAGTTTTATTTAGTTTAATTTTACAGTTAATCACTTGGACTTTTCAAAAGAAAATTGTAGTATTTTTCGTCGTTTTAATTGAATGATCTAAATTCAATAAAAATGGTGATTTTTTTTATTATACTTATATAAATGTTTCATAATTCATTAATAAAAAATATTAGTTAATAGTTAGTTAAAATATTTCAATAATTTACATTTAATCAAATCGATTCCGCAAAGCATTAAATAATTCTTATATAATTAAACTTAATTTTAACTAATTATAGAAAAATATGTGTTTTTTTTTTAAATTATTGACTAAGATAATTAATATCTTTTAACTTTATTTCATTTTAATCTTAAGATCTTACATATGGTAGTGAAATCTTTTAAGAAATGTTGGATTAATGTTAAGAATATTAGAAAATAACAAATTTTGTACAGTTTGCCAATTGGTATTAAAAACTTGTAAAAAATGTTGATATTAATGTTAAGAATGTTGCATTTTTTTTTCAGTTTTTTCTTTTTGGTACAGTAATTTGAAGCAATGTTGAATGGTTGAATAGCGCGCAAACGTGTGCAAATCCAAATCGATCCGACCTTATAAATATGCAATAGTCCGTAATTCCCCAATTGCGAATAACAAGCTTAACTGTTTGATTGGTTATGTGGCGAATATTGACTGTATTGTTGCTGTTGCTGTTGTTGTATTTCCCATTTGACTGTTAAGGTTTTTCAATAGTATTCTTGTTATTGTATAACTAATAATTATTACTTAGTTTACAAATACATATGTTGAAATGAAGGCAAATTCTTTCAAGTTTTTTTTTCTTCTAAAGTAATAATAATTGCAATTGTAATATGATCAATTAAAAAAAAAATAACGGTAAGTTTTAGTTAACTTAATTTTAAAGAAATTTCATGAAGATTTATTAAATAACAAGAAAATTTGTACATTTTGTTATTACATAATATAGATAAATAACGATTTAATAAGTTTGTTATATTTCCAATTTTTATTCATAATTTTTTTGTGGTTTCAACAATATTCTTATAATTGTATAATTAGAAATTATTTCTCAGTTTATAAACAAAAAGATAAAATTAAAATGTAGTGAGATGAAGTTTTTTCTTCTAAATTATCGTACTAATAATAGTAAATTAATTGATTATAACAAAAAAATACTAATTAAGTTTTTTAAATTGAATTTCTTTGGTTTTTATTGAATTTTTATAGTAAATAAGTACAGATTACATTAAAGTAGAAATTATAACATAGTTAATTTGATTTTTTTTTATTACATAATTTAGAAAAAAAAAACGATTTAAGTTCAAATGGGAAATATTTATTTTTACGGATTTTTTGAGAATTTTTTCTTTTGGATAATTATCATATAATTAGTGGAAATACATGTATATAGAGGCTTTTTTTTAATAAATTATGTAATTATTATATAATATACGTTTCAAATTAAAGTTGTGAAAGAAAAATGTTGATATAAATTTGATTAATTGTTTAATAAGAAATTAATTGAATAACTTGATATAAAATCTAACTTGTAAGTAATTTAATGTATATGCTCATTTATGAATATAAAGAATCTAGTAAGTTTTGCATATGAAAATATGTTTTTTTTTTGCTTTTAGTTCAAATATTTTTGTTTTGTTTAAACTGCAAGAAAATTACTTAAATTATTCGACAAACAAACTAACTAATTTAAGAATTATTGCATAATAGTTGTTGTACTAGTTAGACATTATTGGAACGTCGTCAGTGTTTGCATTAAAACTTGGGGAAACTAATCGAATTCCGTCTGTTTTTTTTTCTGTTTTTTGTTGTTGTTGTAAAGAATCGAAGAGCATCGCGCACAAAACATAACGAACGTCGCTCAATTAGTGACAGAATTATTGATAAACGTTGAAAATGAGAAGTAAATAATTGCGAGGAAACGAGCTGTTTTTCTCTATTATTATTCTCTCTTTTTTATTTCTTCTCCTAGTTCCCCTCCTCCTCCTACGCCTCTCACTCCGGTAATATTGAAAATTAATTGGGAGGCTTTCGCTCAGCCGGAGTGCCATTAAATAATTATCGGATTTGACAGATACGTCAGACGACGAATTTTGACAGGTAAAAGGATGAAATAATCGTGACGACGGTAAATTGCGAATTACGTCGAACGTCGTCGTTGTTGTTGTTGCGAGTGCGAGGGTCAATTAATTAGTACTAATTTCCGATAATCGGGGCCGCACCAATTATAACAACGTGTGCACACTAAATATTTGACAACTATCGTCAAAATAGCGCGGAGGCTTGAAATAAACGGCACAGGAAAATCGGACAGACACGTCCTCCTCCTCCACCACCTCCTCCTCCTCCTCCCACCACTGTGGTGTTGAGAGAGAGAGAGAGAGGAAAAAAAAGGGACGTGTCGGCAATCGCGTTCGTCGACACGCCCACACGTGGGAAACGCCGCACGCGATTCTGAGCGTTACGATTGGTGCGACGCAGAGGCGAGTTTCGTTTTTCCGCTATGGAAACGCCGTGCGCAACGACGCCGCTCTCCGATTGGTGCAGCAATAACCAAGCCCCATTCAAGGGTCCTTTTCAGAGGGAATATTAGGGAGTATCTTAACGCGACTCGTTTTTCAAATTGGAGTCGTCAGTTTGCACCCACATTTGCTTGGGAACGGTTGACTTAATAATACAGAGACTTTATTTTATCGAAAATTGAAATAACAAAAAAATTGAAATTACATAATTTGTAATAAAGCTCGTTTTTTTTTTCCCTAAATAATATTAATAAGACAATTTTTATGCGGTTGTGTGGTACACCTCTATAGAGGTATAGACAAAGTGGTTTTTGATTGTTTGTATTTTTTGTTGTTGTTGTCGAAATCAGTGATTTGTGTTGTTTGTTTTATTATTATTATTATTTTTTTTATCGACTTTTGATTTCGGCTATGCGATTTTGGTAGCGTGAGAAGCGAGGAGTCGCTGGTATTTTCGGTATTTCTCTTCTTTTTTTTGTTTGTTCGTTGCTTTCTGATCGGGGGGGTTGTGGACTTGCGTGAGGAAAGATGAACAATGAGGGTTTAGAGAGTACGGTTCACGTGACGGCGCCGAGTATATTGAATAAGGCGCCGCAGACGATGCCGCAGAGGTCGCCGTTCGCCATCCAGGAGCTGCTGGGTCTGGGCGACTCTCAGCACAGGTCGCCCACCGCCGCCGTCTCCGCGATAACGCCGAACGTTTACCCGCAGCGGCACATCCAAGCGCCGACATGTTTCCCGTCGGATCACGGCTTCAATCATCACCACATGACGATGGCGGCCAGCAGGATGGCGTATTTCAATGCACAGGCGGCCGTCGCGGCCGCCTTCCTGCCGCACAACATCGCCGCCGCCGCCGGGATGAACGCGAATCCTGCGGGAGCGTCGCCGGCGGCGGTGCTCGGACTCACGCATCAAGCTTCCGGAGCATCCGGTGAGTAATTCGCACACAGAAAAAATATCTTCAATAGAAATCATTAAATCTTAGTTTAGCATTAGCACAAACATTTTAAAGAAACCATAGTTACTTCAGTTGATTCGTTTGTTACCTGAATATAGTTGAAATACAAAAAATAAACATTTTCTTTTAAAATACATTAAAATCAAGTCAGGTATTAAATTTCAGCAATAGTTTCATTAAAAGAAATATGTGGTACTTTTTGGAAAAGTCAGGCAATTTTAAGCTTAAATCGTATAATATGTGAATTTTAGTGATTTAGATTACAAAAGGAATCAATTTTCATATATTAGTAACAATAAACTTATTTCACGGTATTCTTCTATACAATTTTTCTTTTCATCACAACATAAAACAAAACTGACTACTGATTACTTGAATGTAGATTTATACCCATTTGCTGTTTCCAATTGCAAAACAAATTAATTTTGTATACAATATAGAGATTGTATTAAAGTACTAACAAGTATTTAAGTCTGTTTTGCCTCTCTTTATAATTGAAATTATTAGATAAATGTGCCGGTATTTATAAGTACTATTAGACGACAAAGAGTTAAAATCCTATTTGATTATTTCAAGAAAAAATAAGGAATAAATCTGTGTGTATTTATTTATAAAATTAGTGTAAATCTCATTTAATGAATGTAATAATCGAAGTTACCAAATCTCAGACAGATATTCTTTAGTCGTCTTTTATTACAAAGCATACAACAAAATTCATTTTTTTCCCATTAAAATCCTATTTTCATTGCTATAACAAAATTTCGTAATTATCAAATCGGAAATGTTCTTCAATGTTTAAAATGTAGTAGAGAAATTTCAGATTTCAGAAATTTCTTGTTGTTCAAACAAATCAAGTTTTCTTTATCTAAATTTTATTTCAATGATGATACTATAATGGAAAAATAATTTACTTAATAAAAATTCTCTATAATAAATCGAATAAATTTGATGTAAAAAAAAGTATATATAAATTTGGAATTTTAATAAATCTATGAAATTGTTAGTTGACAATTTTCAATAATTTAAGTCTTTAATTTAGAAATTTAACATTTTTTTTAAGAAATTAAGGTTTTTGGTTCATTGGCTAGAAAATATTTTTTTGTAATTGTTTTGTAATTATTGGAAATTAATATTTGAGCGTTTGAGAATTTCGTCGCCGTTAATTTAGTTAATTGCACGATTCTAATCGAATTTACAATAATTCAATTGCAATAATAATAATTAAATGTTGCGATTAATAATTTCATCGCGATTAGATTAAAATTAATTAATTTTACATACCAAATCATAATTATTGTTATTAGATAAACTCAACTCGATAAATTCTGCTTTAGTTTATTAAAATATTTATTAATTTAACAATTTTTTTTATTAAATAAAATTTATCTAAATTTAAGTAGTTTTTAAGTTGTTTATATAATTAATTATAAATTAATTAACAAAAACTTTCATACAAAAAAAATTGACGGTAATGAAACAATAGATGGAAAACTTTTTATTCTCTAAAACAATTGAATAAAAGACAATCGATTTGGTAATTGTAATTATTTTTCAAGTGTGTAATTTAGTTGTGCAATTGTTTCTTTTTTTCTTCATTATTACAAAATTTTGATCAGTTTAAATTGATGTTATCGTAATTAATAATGAACAAAAAAAAATGTGAAAAGTAAATTTCTTAATTAAAGAAATAAATTCTTAGGTTAGGTTAATTGATTTCTGCAAACAAAACAAACAATTGACATAAGAGAATTATAATTGATTGTTACTATGAGAACTGAAATAATTGCATTATTTCAACGAATGTTGATTACATTTTATTTGAATAATGTAACTAGTAATTAATTATAATTTTCTATTGTTTTCTAAACAATCAATTGTTTGGTTATGTTAATCAATATATAAACAAAAATGTTATAAACAAACAAGAATCAATTGTTGCTATGACAACTGAAATAATTGCAATATTTCAACGAACTTTGATTATTTTGTTCTAAATTTAAATTAAATTATAGAACGTTGTGTGTATATGAACGTTGTTTCCACTGTGAGTTTGTTTAATGATCGCAAATGAATCTAATTTTGATTAACGCGAGCTTTAAATATTGAAATGCCGTTTGTTCATTAAGAAGTGAGAGAAAAAAAAACCGGTAATTATAGAGTAACATTGAAGAAGAAAAAGAAAAAAACAAGAGACAAGATTAACAAATTAATCACGTCTTCCTGTTTCGTTTCGTTTTTTTTTTATTATTTCACGGAAAAGGGGGGCGCGCACACTAACACAAATACACAGATGGAATGAAAGAACACGTACACACACAAATACAATGTAATAACAATAATCGGCGGGAAAATTAATTCAGTTTACACGCGCCGTCGCCTCGTATAATTTGTAACAAACAATTACGCGTTACCACGAATAATACAAGAGAGGAGGAAATAATACAAAAAAAAAAATAATAATAACAAGAGAGAAACACACATAAAAATTGTACAGAAATAATACATATGAAATCATTTTTCCGCACAGTCATTTCTTTCGTTCGGAAATTATACACACGCTCTTCTCTTCTCTTTCTCTCTCTTTTTTTTTAACGAATCATTGTATGGAATGGCCGTTATAAAACTCTACATATGTATGGTGTTTTTTTTTTATTGTTATTGTGAATGCGCGTTTTATTCACGGATTGTTTTGCGGACATCCGACGTTTGGAAGAGAGAAAAAAAAATATGTGTATATAAAATTTTTGTGTGAAAATGTATAAAAACGAAATAAAATACGCTGTAAATCTTTCATTCATAACACTGAAATGTATTCAGTTCTTACAATAAGTTGTATAATTCAATTGGTTTTAATGAAATCAATGAGTGAACTTGTAAAATCTTCATTATTTTTTATTCAGAAATTCCAACAAAATTAAAATAAATAATTTGAATTAGTTATAGACAATTTTTTGTAAATAGTTCAAGTATGAATGAATGTATGAAAAATTTGTAATTTTTTTTAAATTTAACGAGAAATTTCTACATATCAAATATTTGCGAAAATTTCGAAATTTTGTAATATCAAAAAATGAAATTCAAAATTTTATTCAGAAATTCCAACAAAATTAAATAATTTGAATGTGTTTTAGACATTTTTTTTTTGTAAATAGTTCAAGTATGAATGAATGCATGAAACATTTGTAAAATTTTCTAAATTTATCCAGAAATTTCTACATATCAAAAAGAAAGTTTAAAATTTGATTAATTTCAATAAAATAACCATTATTTTCTATGTTAATTGATTTGATTTTTTTTATAAATTTAGTTTAAGTATGAATGAACTCGTAAAATCTCCAAAATGTTATTCAGAAATTGCAACTAAATAAAATTAAATAATTTGATTTAGTTTTTAGACAATATTTATTAGATATTATTTTTGTAAATTTATACTTTCTTTTCTTAATTGTTATCTAAAGAGTTGAAGTATGAATGAACGCATAAAATATTTGTGAAATTTTCGAAATTCAAATAAAATTCAAAATTTTATTCAGAAATTCTAAAAAATAAATAATTTCATCAATTTTTGAATTAGTTTTAGACAATATTTATTAATGTTTTTTTTTAATTTATACTGTTTTTTTCTGCTTAATTGTTTTGTAAACAGTTGAAGTATGAATGAAACGCATAAAACATTTGTAAAAATTTATCCAGAGAAACAAAAAGTTTCGAATTCGAGTAATTTTTTTGTATTGGTTTTAATCAATATTTAGGAGATTTTTTTTGTCGTTGTTGTCGATTGATAATAGTTTTGTATAGAGTTATCAATGAACGCAATGTTCTTATCAATTTATTTTAGATAATTGATGTTTGTAATTTGTAAAATTGAAACATTTGTATACACTTTTATAATTGAAACATTTTCATATATTTCTATAAAAATTGAACTTTTATTATAATTAATTAATTGATTTTTTGTTGTTGTTAATATTTGTCAATGAGTATTCTCGCATATCGTATAGATTCTATATTAATTGAGTTTAAGTATTTATTTGTATTTCATTTATTGACTCGTACAAGTATATAGATTATTTGCTCGAGTCTTGTAATTATGTATTAATCGAAGAACATATCAGAACACACAAGAATTTATATATTTACACGGAAAAATGTACAAATATTTGTGTTGACAAAACATAATCGAAAAGTACACGCATTAATAATGAAAAATCAGTGATAAATGTTTATATTTTCAAAATTTAATTTATTTTTTAGTTTATTTTTTGGTTTGGTCGATAGATTTTTAAAATAGAATAGAAATTTTATTGACAAATTTCAAAGAATTTTGTATTTAAATTAATAAATTGTTATTAATTACTTATTATTTAAGATGTAATTAAATTGATACGAATTATCACCATTTCTTGCTTAACTTTCTTCAACTGTCATATGAATCTCGTCAATTATTTCAATTTCAGAATATTTGTGTTTTGCTTTTTTTTATCAATCAATGATAAATGTTTATATTTTCACATTTTAATTAAATAAAACTTTATTTTTTTTTGGGCAAAAATACTTTGGTCGATAGACTTTTAACAGAAATGAACACCATTTCTTCTTGCTTAACTTTCTTCAACTGTCATATGAAAATCTTGTCAATATGTCAATTATTTAAATGTCAGAATATTTGTTTATCTTGTCTCTCTCCTGAAGTGTTTTGTTTTTTCCAAATCACAGCCCACTTCGAATCACACAACGCCTCTACTAATAACATACGTACACACACTTGGACCTAAACAAATAGTTGTTTTTTTCCACAGTGTTTAGTTTGAACTTAGGATTAAAGCTTTTTTCAAGAATTTAACATAATGATCATCATTCTCCAGTGTTTCAATTACAAATTTATTAAAACTTTTCGAAGAATTTAACATTACTTTTGTTTTGTTTCATTTTCAAATTTATTAAAGATCATCATTTTCCACTGTTTCAACTTCAAATTTTTGTAAACTTTTTGAAGAATTTTACATGATATTGTGTCTTTTTCAAATTGATTAAAAATTTCTTCAAAAAATTTGACTTTTTCATTATAATTTTTTTTGTTTCAATTATAAAAATTATTAAAACTTTTTGATGAATTTAACATCATAATTGTTTATTGTTTAATTTACAAGTTGATTATAGATTTTTTCTTTCCAAATCTTCATTATTATCATATTTTTTTTTGTATGTTTCAATTACAAATTGTAGACAATATTATTTATTTCCACTTTAGAGTTTTCGTTTTAGTTTCGCGATAAATGCGTCTATCTCTACGTGCGATTTTCACATAACCATTATCAGTTGATTGGGCTACTTGAATCATCCTATCTCTGATCACATCTACAGATTTGTCAGTTTTTTTTATTTGTTTTAGTTGTTAAATTCCATTAATAAAAAAAAGTAAACGTTTGTTTTTCAATTAATTGAATCACTCGAAAATTAACAATTGTTTATTTATTTTTTTTGTCAAATTCAATTCACATTTCATTCTTAATTATTTTATAATTTAATCATTCAGTTCAATTAATTTTCAACATAAAAAAAAGATTGTTTTCTCTTTAATTAAATTATTCAATTTATTGTTGTTGAATTTAATTTTTCCATTTAATTGTCTTTTTTGGTGCAAATTGGGGCTAATAAAATAAGTGTGTAAATTAATTAATAAAATAATCAATTTTTTTTTACCAAATTAAATTATTTTTTAAAAATTTAATTTTTCTTTCAATTGTTTTAAAGAATGAACAATAATTAATTTAAAATGTTTATTAGAAAGTTTTAATTTTTATCTTAATTTCAACGATATTCGTTTGTTTGTTTATTATTAATTGAAACAAAGTTAACGAGATTGCTAAGTAATAACGATATTACATAAATGACTTAAGTCGATGTCTCGAAAAGTGCTATTAATCTGCAATTGTTTGATAATAGAAGCAATTGTGTTGTTATGGTTACAATGGGATTTGAGCTGTTCAATGCTGTTCTATTGGAAGTGCGGAAATCGGTGACTCGCCACGTCTATTTGCGGACAGAAAGTTGCATAACTCGTCAATTTACTTGACTTAAGTCACGTAACTAAAATAGACTCGGCAACATTTCTATAATAAGATTGTTAAAAAGCAAAACGAAAATATTATTTCATTTATTTACAGAAAATATGAAATATTTTACACATTTTTTATTATTGATAACGAACCAAAATAATTATTGATATTAAGAAATAAAATCCAAAATAAAAACGTTTGAAGTGTGAAAATTGGTTGCTAATTTACTTAACTTAAGTCACGTAACTAAAATAAACTCGGCAACATTTCTATAATAAGATTGTTAAAAGCAAAACGAAAATATTATTTCATTTATTTACAGAAAATATGAAATATTTTAGACATTTTTTATTATTGATAACAAACCAAAATATTTATTTCTATTAGTAAATAAAATCAAAAATAAAAACGTTTGATGTGTGAAAATTAGTTGCATAACTCGCTGATTTACTTAAGTCACGTAACTAAAATAGTCTCGGACACGTAAATTTGCAATAGATTTTACAAAAGTTAAGCAAATTAAGTCGAGGATAGAATTTTGATGGGTGATTGATATAAATATATTTAATAACAATATTTACATTGAAGCATATTTTTTAGTTACTTTAATTACTAACATTATTGTTTGTTGAGGTAATGCAGAAATTTGTTTATTTACGAAAGTTAAGCAAGAATTTGCCAAAAAGATAATGATGTTTGTATTTCTGAAATTTTGTGAAGTTTGAAATGTTAACTCTACTTAGTTTGGAATTGTCAAATTGTAATTGAAATGTTTTATTAAAAATAACTGCTTCACATAAAGTGTATTTAGAACTTGATTTGCAGTTGTTGATTACTTCCGGTTTTCGTTCAGTTTCGGAAACGGCGCTCCGTTTTTCGTTTGTTTTGGTTCTGTTGTTTCCTCATTCTATCTTCTCTTTTTTTCTCTCTTTAGATTGTTTTGTTTTTTTCAGAAATTCAGCAATTTTAGATCGCATTATAAATTGCAGGTGCTTTTCCACCCCCCCAATTCCTCGCTTCGTGCCATCACCACCACCCCCCAAAATACGCAGACAAACACACGGCGCTTCACCATTCTACATTTAATTCCGTAACAATAAAAAAGTAATTACTTGCACATACATTTACACACGTGTATCTACACGTGTATGTGAATGAATGAATACGTGCATGTAGGTTTAGATAACTGCGAGTGAGATGTGTGTGTATTTTGGTTGAATAACGCGCGAAATACAAGCGTTCGAATAATTCGTGTAATTTTTTTTCGATTACACACACACACACGTACATACTTCGTTTTGTTGTTGTGTGTGTGTGTGTGTGTCTGGTTTAATCAGATCTAGATATAGACTCGGGGTGTCGAAGCGGTTTGTGTTAAGTGGCAATAGGGGTGAGATTCGCACCGATGAGGACACGAATACTATATAGTATAGTAGTGTGTACGCGCACGGCGTGCCGGTCGACCCGGCATCCCGTCCCGTCGACTCGAGTTTGTCGGGCGCTCGTGAAGAAGGGCGTGAGGGGGAATGTGGGGGGAGCGTTCGTTTTTGCACTGCTGCGTCCCCCCTTTCAACCCCTCGCCAGGGTACCAACCAACATCCCCCCGATTCGCAACGGCACACACGTGCACCCCCTTTGCGTCGCTTCGCCCTTCGCTCGAACCTTTGTGTTCTTGTCACCAACGGATCATTCACGTCTACCCAGAAGTATACGAGTGCGAGCGAGATAGAGAGAGAGAGAACAGCGCAATGAACAAACCATAAATAGTTTGCAATCGCGAAACTCATTTCGAATGCCAATACACATTCGCACAAAACGCACCCCTCTCCTATCCTACCCTCAGTTATCTATCACCCACTCACACTGCATACTATATAGTATAGTATATTTATATATGTATAGGTGTGTGCTCATTTCCGTTCCTTACCCCTCGAATACAAAACAAAAAGCATTCAATTTTTTTTTGGGACAACAAATCCATTACTTACTTAATTATCAATACATCATTGTCAATTACAAACTATATAGTTTACTGAAAATATTTGAATAATTTGTTCATATAATACTTGCAAAAATAGTTCAAAGTTGAAATTTAGTCCATTCGACAAAAAGTTTTACAAATGTTCGTACAATTTTTTGTACATTGAATTGAGGACTATACATCATTACATATAGACAATTAAGACACAGCCATAATTACACTTAGTAATATTTTTTTGAAAATTTTGTGTGATTTCTTAAGGTATTAAGTTCTAATAGAAGTTGAGCACATTAACAAATATTGATAAGTATTTTTTAATAAACAAAACGAAATACATTTAAAGTAATACAAAATACAAATGACAACTACGAACTATGTTTAATATAAATTAACAAAACAATAAACAATTCTTAATGTAACCAATCAGACTCAAAAAAACCCATTTTTTTTACATATTTAGATCCAGTTCATTCTGAGAATTTATATGTGCACATAGTATACAAATGGAATCTTATGTCTTATAACTCAGACTTGTTCGATTTTTTTTGAGACGATGGAGTTTTGATTCGGCTTTTCTTCATTTTTTACTCAAATTACTGAAATTACCGGTTTTTCTTGTCAAAATTTAACTTATTAATCGTATTATTGACCGGTTAAATTATGTTCTAAATGATTAAAATGTACCAATGTTCAATCATATTTCTTAGATTAAATTTCGTCAATTTGACAATTAGTTTTGAGCAACTATTATTGATTTAGCTGTAGTCTTCTTAATTACATATTTAATTATGATTACGTTACGTTAATTGAAGAAAAAGAATAGATACGTATTAACAATATTCAACGAATCGTTTTTAAAAATAGAAATTACAAAATTAAGAAACAATTTTTTTTATCAATAGTTTGCAAATTGTTGTTTTGGTACTTTATCTTAGTACTTGATACTAATTCATACATTGTAGATAATATTCAATTAGTTATAATAAAAATACAATACAAATCAAAGCGAAATTACTTATATTTCTACATTATTTGAAAATATCTTGATAATTGAAAGTTTCAGTTAAGTACAAAGGGATATAATTTGTTTTTTCTTTAAATAATTGCTGCATTATTTCTGCAGAAATGTATAACAATTGCATGGATTTAAACACAAATTGAAAGATTTGAACTTTTCACCTTTGATTCAAATTTACGTGCGAAATAATAGTAAAATTTCTTGTAGTAATTCAGACGAGAACTCATGACCTTGTTACTTAGAATGAACTGGTGGAACTTCGTACCTTTATACAAACATGGGACTTTAATCATATATACAAACATCAATTTTTAAATAATTTCAACAACCGGTACCGGTATTTGTTGTCAAAATTTAACTTATAAACCGGTTAAATTATGTTGTAAATGATTAAAATGTTCCAATGTTCAAACATATTTCTTAGATTAAATTTCGTCAATTTTACAATTAGTTTTGAGCAACTATTATTGATTTAGCTGTAGTCTTCTTAATTACATACATAATTATGAATACGTTAGGTTAATTGAAAAAAAAATAGATACGTATTAACAATATTCTACGAATTGTTTTCAAAAATAGAAATTACAAAATTAAAAAACAATTTTTTATCAATAGTTTGCAAATTGTTGTTTTGGTACTTTATCTTATTACTTGATACGTGCTAATTCATACATTCTAGATAATATTCAATTAGTTATAATCAAAATACAATATAAATCAAAGCGAAATTACTTTTATTTCTACATTATTTGAAAATATCTTGAAAATTGAAAGTTTAAGTACAAAGGGATATAATTTGTTTGTTTTTTTTTAATAATTGCTTCATTATTTCTGCAGAAATGTATAACAATGCAATGGATTTAAACAAAAATTGAAAGATTTGAACTTTTCACCTTTGATTCAAATTTACGTGCGAAATAATAGTAAAATTTCTTGTAGTAATTCAGACGAGAACTCATGACCTTGTTACTTAGAATGAACTGATGGAACTTCGTACCTTTATACAAACATGGGACTTTAATCATATATACAAACATCAATTTTTAAATAATTTCAACAACCGGTACCGGTATTTGTTGTCAAAATTTAACTTATTAACCGGTTAAATTATGTTATAAATGATTAAAATGTTCCAATCTCCAAACATATTTCTTAGATTAAATTTCGTCAATTTGACAATTAGTTTTGAGCAACTATTATTGATTTAGCTGTAGTCTTCTTAATTACATACTTAATTATGATTACGTTACGTTAATAAAAAAAAACAAAATAGATATGTATTAACAATATTCAACGAATCGTTTTTAAAAATAGAAATTACAAAATTAAAAAACTTTTTTTTTTATCAATAGTTTGCAAATTGTTGTTTTGGTACTTTATCTTATTACTTGATACGTGCTAATTCATACATTTTAGATAATATTCAATTAGTTATAATCAAAATACAATACCAATCAAAGCGAAATTACTTTTATTTCTACATTATTTGAAAATATCTTGATAATTGAAAATTTCAGTTAAGTACAAAGGGATATAATTGGTTTTTTCTTTAAATAATTGCTGCATTATTTCTGCAGAAATGCATAACAATGCCATGGATTTAAACAAAAATTGAAAGATTTGAACTTTTCACCTTTGATTCAAATTTACGTGCGAAATAATAGTAAAATTTCTTGTAGGGAACTTCGTACCTTTATACAAACATGGGACTTTAATCATATATACAAACATCAATTTTTAAATAATTTCAACAACCGGTACCGGCATTTGTTGTCAAAATTTAACTTATTAACCGGTTAAATTATGTTATAAATGATTAAAATGTACCAATGTTCAAACATATTTCTTAGATTAAATTTCGTCAATTTTACAATTAGTTTTGAGCAACTATTATTGATTTAGCTGTAGTCTTCTCAATTACATATTTAATTATGATTACGTTACGTTAATTAAAGAAAAACAAAATAGATATGTATTAACAATATTCTACGAATCGTTTTTAAAAATAGAAATTACAAAATTAAGAAACAATTTTTTCTACTTTTTTTTATCAATAGTTTACAAATTGTTGTTTTAGTACTTTATCTTATTACTTGATACGTGCTAATTCATACATTCTAGATAATATTCAATTAGTTATAATCAAAATACAATACAAATCAATGCGAAATTACTTTTATTTCTAGATTATTTGAAAATTGAAAGTTTCAGTTAAGTACAAAGGGATATAATTTGTTTTTTTTTAAATAATTGCTGCATTATTTCTGCAGAAATGTATAACAATGCCATGGATTTAAACACAAATTGAAAGATTTGAACTTTTCACCTTTGATTCAAATTTACGTGCGAAATAATAGTAAAATTTCTTGTACTAATTCAGACGAGAGCTCATGACCTTGTTACACAGAATGAACTGGTGGAACTTCGTACCTTTATACAAACATGGGACTTTAATCATATATACAAACATCATTTTTTAAATCATTTCAATAACAAGTTTTAGTTCATACATTTCATAAAATTATTAGTAAAAATCATCAATATCGAATACAAACAAACGGTTTATATTTATATCAATGCATTAATCATTTTGTTATTCAAATATGTTAAGAGATTCCTTTTGAAATGTAATTGCTGTGAGAGATTTGACGGTTGAGGATGAATCAATACAATAAAGTAGAGATGACATTCGATAATTTCCAATAGATGCGAACATTAACATTTAGGATTGATACGAGAGAGGAGAGTATAGAATAGAGGAAGGGCACAAAAGCGTTTTTGTTGGAAACTCGATCCTTTAGTGAATTAGTACAGTAGTGCACGCTGCTGCAGATCCCAAATTAGGGAGCAAAACGACACCAATTGAAAAACAAAAATTTTCATTTTTTTTTGTGTCGAGAAGATGAATCTGTGGGATTGAATCCAAATCCGATCCAGGAGATATGACCTTGAGAAGAATGAGAGAGAGAGATTTAAAAGACGAGAGGCAATGCGAAAAACGAGTTGATGTACGTGGAGAGTGTACGAGTGTGTGTGTGTGTGTGTGGAGATCATTAAAGTAGCTGGAGCGATCCGATTTAGTGTTTTTATGCGGTCGGGCAGGTAGTAAATTTACCGTAGAGGAGGCAGAGTGTATGTGTAGAGTGTGCATGTAGTGGAGAGTGAGAGAGAGTGTGGTAGACCTGGAGGTGCCGAGTGCCTAGCACCTCTATTCAGTTGTCTGAAGGTATTACACGGAGCCCATTGAATCACAGGAAGTCCCCCGCCCTACACTTGACATATGCTAAGCTGTTCACACGTATTGCCTCACCTGATCAACAACATACATACATACATACATACAAGCATGCATACCATAAACCACCACCAAAGACATTTCGTGCTTTCGAAAACGCGCGCGTTGTTGTACTCACATTCTAAACACACACACACGTTATATAATATAATAAAATAAAATAAAGACGTTCATTGCTCATTATCTGAAGACCACAATGGCGTTAGAATTTCGTTCATTTAAAAATTAAAGAAATAGAAACCGGAACGAAAGAACGAACTGTGTGTGTGTGTGTGGATGGATGGAGGAAGAAACGAAGAGTTTCTTCTTGAGATGTTTGTTATTAGAATAATCGAGACGTGTGGAATGAAGCGGCTTTCACCCTTTCTTTCCTGTTAATTGGTACCTGGAATGTCCTTTTGAAACGAAGAAGTAAGCAGTGCGAGGAAGTTTAATTGCGGTACAATGGTTTCGTACTACTCCCCCTTGAAAAACGTTTGCTTCTTGAAGATTATAACTTGTTCATTCATAAACTGAATTTTCGTTGTTTTAGATAAATTTTGAAATTGGAAAATCAAAAATAGTTGAAAATGTAATTATAAACTGTAGAATTTTTGCAAATTTTTCTTTTAAATACAAAGTGATATAATTTGTTATTTTTTGCAGAATTTGCCCTATTTCTACAGAAATTTGTCACAATACAGTGGGTTTGAAAAGAAATGTAAGATTTGAACTTTTAACCTTCGTATTGAATATTTGCATACAATGAATGTATGCGAAATAATCGTAAAATTCCTTGTAGTAATTCAGATGAGAACTCATGACTTTGTTACTCAGAATGAACTGATGGAAATTCTAGTTAAATTTTGAAGTTGAAATTGAATTTTAAATTTGGAAGGTTTAGTTAAATTTTGAAATTGGAAAATCAAAGTAGTTGAAAACTGTAGAATTTTTGGAAATTTTTCTTTTAAATACAAAGTTATATAATTTCTTATTTTTGCAGAATTTGCCCTATTTCTGCAGGTTTAAAAAGAAATGTAAGATTTGAACTTGTAACGTTTGTATTGAATATTTTCATACAATACATTCATTGTATGAAAATATTGCGAAATAATCGTAATGAGCTGATAATGAACTAATTGAAATTCGTACCTTTATATAAACATGGGACTTTAATCTTCAATTTTTAAAGCATTTGAAATCAAGTTTTAGTTAAAATTTTTCAAAAAAAATAGTTTCATATCCCATGAAAAACGTTTGGTTTTCGAAATTTGAAATTGATATAAATTTATTATATAATTTTAGTTGTTTTAGATAAATTAGGAAATAAGAATAGTTTAAGATATGAAAGTAAATTATATAATTTTTTTTTGTATGTATAGATTTCAATGTGAAATATCATTATATTTATGTAATTTAATCAACTTTTAGGACCATTAAAGATTATTTTATGTAACCATTCAGTTCGTGTTAGTATTTTATAATTTTATTAGCAAAAGTACGAAATTTGAAAGAAAAATACTTTTCTAAATGAAATTTAGTAGATTTAATTTTACTCTGTTATTATTATTATATGATACCAAAATCAAGATCTAATCTTTTTAGTCTCAAGATTTGATTAATACCAATTGTTTTCATTTCAAAATTGTTCAATTTCAAAATATAATTATATAAAATAAAAATTTTAAAGAATCTTATTATAGATTGTTTTGTGTAATCATTCAGTTCGTATTAGAATTTTAACATTTCATTAGTAAAAGCACGAATCAAGAATGTAAGTTTAGTAAATTGAAAAAAATAAGATTTTTTTTTCATTAATATCAAAAAATTTGTAAATTAAATCTAATTTTACTCTATTTGATATCAAAATCTAACGGTTTTTGATTCTGTTTCTTAAAATTATTATGTTTTTGGATGAACAAAAAAATAATTGGAAATTTGAGGACAATTTTTGTGTCATACGTTTTTTGTGCCAATTTATTAAAAATTTCAATGATTTCACGCAATCATTGAAATAATTATTGATATTTCGACTAAATAATTTAAATTCATTGTAAATTTGAATGCAAAGTTATTTTATTGCGTAATTACAGTTTTTTTTGTGTGTGTGTGTGTGTGTATTATATTGTTTGAATGGTACAAGTTTTGGATTTATCGTGCCCGAAGTTTAAGTTAATATCAACCATAAAACGGGACAGCTATGCACCAGTTGTTCAAAATACAATGCAACATAATTACACAAGAATAATATAATGAGAGAATGTTAGGTATTTCGGGTCGTATATATCTGTCGGCGAAGAAGGGCGGCTGTGGATACACATGGAGGAGCCACCGTCGTCCGTCTCTTCCTTCTCCCTCACTCTCAACCCTTTCTCGCTGTCTCTTGCACTCTCTCTCTCTCTCTCTCAACCCTCAATGTTTTAAAGCCATGCCACCATCGCCATCTCTCTCTGTTCTCCGGTCGCCCGAGTGAGAAATCTACAATAAGCCATCTTGGGGCGCAATTACTGTTTGGAATTTCATTTACTGGTGTACCAGGTCGCAAATCAGTTAGAGGGTAATTTTATAACTACCGCACAAAACACTTCCTTTATTTTATTGAGCCCGGCCTCCGAGGAAATTAAGTTGTGACCATTCTCTCTCTCTCCTTCTCTACTTCTCTTCCTCATTCACTCCAACTCATTCCAGGGACTCGGATCGTTCCCTTCATAAACCTATATTTCTTTTCAGGAAACTTAATTACTTAATCCGACGAACGTGTATTTCGCCGCCTCCGTCGCGTCGTAATCAGAAAATACAATGATTACATTTATCCACTAAGCCGTGTTCCCGAATGCAAACAAAAGAAGAGGAAAAGCGCGAAGCACGTTGACACATAGGTGGTAGACGCAATAATTTGGACAAACAAATCTGAACGAAATTCTACAAACTAATTCCAAGTTTACACAAAAAGCGTTTCGTTTCGTTGGAAAAACTGACAGTTATGTACTTTAATATGCTAAGAATCCATTCAAAAACTGATCATTCCTTGACTTTAAACTAATTTCTATTTGTACAAAGTTAATTTTGTTGATATTTTCATTGAAATTTGCCAGATAATTGAGATTGATACAGTGATTTTATTATGTAATTTAATGAAAACTTTACTAAAACTAATTCAATCAACGTATTTTGTTTGCAGTAATTAAAGAAAACTTTAAAAAAAATGATAGAATTTTATACAATTCTATCATTTATACAAAAATTTAATATTTTATACAAAATTTAAGTTTAAATAACATATTTTATGATCTGAAGTAAATGAAAAAAGAAATATTTAAAAATTTTACTTTTACCATTTTTACAATATTTCAGAAATTTTATATTATTTTTTTTGTTTTTTTTTTTTGTAAAATTTGTTTTACATTGTATACTTGATTGAAAAGTGAAACAATTGATTTATTTATTCTATTAACGATTTGATTTTGTATTGAAAAATCTTAACTTCTTCATGTATATGTCAGATATTAATTATTGCACTAAATAAAAAATTTGAAATTCCCGCAAAAAAAAAGAATAAATAGCTTCATGATTAAATGACGTAAGTGATTTCGATCCAATATATAAATGTGTTTAAAAAAAGGAGAAAGGAGTTGGAAAAGTGTATTTGCTCTATATAGTAAAGTTCACGTGAAAACGAATGCATTTGTATCAAATACAAAAAAAAAGAAAGCAGAACACGCGACATTTGACAGTTTAATGTTGGCACTAATTAGAGTGTCCAGATTGGCACACTCGAAAAAAAAAAAAGAAACTAGCAAGAATTGGAAGAGCGAAAATTTGTGAACCGAAAAATGTACGTGCACACAGCACACACGTACGTTTCTGTAACGTTCTCCATTTTTTCATTTCGTTCTAATTACGCCACGGACTACTACATCCCTCCCGGGCGTGCCCTTTTCCTCACGCACTTTCCCTTTTATCCCAATTATATTTCCTCATAATTACAACGCAAGCTAACACGTAAACTGTCAAGAAATTTGAAATCCCCGCACTTTTTTGTTTAAACGCAAAACAAAACAAAAAATAAATTGACAGCTTCATTGGCAGATGTCATTCAATCTCTTACATCATTTAATCATGAAGCTGTCAATTTCTTTTGTTGTTCATTCTTGTTTAGAGTAATTTACTTCAATTTTATTGAGTCAAGTAATTGAGTAATTAATGTTTGTCAACGTATGAAAGTTTGTGACAAATTTATTTCAATTTTAACTCTTTGTATTAGCAAATTTTACATAATTACTTGGCAAGTATCGTGTAAGAATGAAACTACGAATAATGCTAAATTATTTACTTTATTGTGAAGTTAACTAAAAGATTGATACTTGTCAAATTTGTAATGAGAATTTGATGATTATTATTTTTTTTTATCACATTTATAATACATTTTAGTAATAAAACGCGTTACTTTAGCAAATCTTCACACAATTACTTGGCAAGTATCGTGTAAGAATTAAACTGCGAATTACTTTAATTCTTGTGAAAGTTAACTAAAGATTTGTTATAAAGGATAATTGATGTTTGTCAATTGATGATATAAGAGAAAATTTGTTAATACTGCTTTATTTTTTTTATGAAGAATTACCTAAATACTTGTAACGTAGAATAATTGATGTTTGTTAACTAATGAAAGTTAATAAATCTTTTTATCATTATTTCCTTAATTACTTAATTTCTCAAGAATTGTTACTTTTTAATTTCTTAAGATAATTGTCAATTAGCGTAAAGTTGTGAATACTCTTAACACAATTACTTGGAAAGTATCATGTAAGAATGATAGTTAAGCAACTTTGTAATGATTGTTATTTTTTGACAACTTTGATAATAGATTCTTTACTTTAGTATCAAGACTCGTTACTTTAATAAATCTTAACAAAATTACTTGGCAAGTAGAAATGACTGTGTGAATTAATTTATTGTATTAAGAGTTAACGAATATCTTGTTATGAAGAATAATTGATGTATATCAAATTATGAAAGTTAAGCAATTTGTAGTGATGATTTGGTGATTATTACTTATAAATTAACACTTGTTACTTTACTTTACAGAATAACTTGGAAAGTATTGCGTAACTTGTAATACTCTTATTATTTATATAAAAAAGAATCAATTGAAATTAATGAAATTCGAACTTAACGCAGCGCCGTTAATTTTTCAAAAGTTAATTAACAAAGAGTGTTGTTATGCGTTGGAATGTGTGCAGTTTTGTGTTGTTTGTTTTTTGACAATTAGATGATTGGTTTTTCGGAATGTAATTGGTTTTAACGAGCCGCAGCAACGGTGAAAATGAAAAGTGTGAATTGAACGTAATAATAATAAAAAAAAAGTTGAGTGAATCATCGAGCAATTGCTCCAAATTAAATTTAATAACACTGTCGAAACCCTCGAGTGGAATTAAGTTATGGTTAATCTCAAACAGGAGGCAACATTTCATTTGATTCAATCGTTTTGGCCAATCATCGCTCAATTCAAAGCTATTAAAGCGTTTATATTGTAATTACTGTTGTTATTATTACATGGAGATGAATATAATTGAGAAATCTATATTATAATTGTAGTTTTGATTCAATTTAATTCTTGTTTAACTGATTTCGAATTGATTTCATTCATTATAAAGAATCTCATTAAGTTTATATTAATCAATTTCCTATGAAAGTTTAATTTACTTATTTATTCAGAAAGATTTGCTACGATGAATAATTTGATGTTTGGTCAACTTATGGAAGTTAAACAACTGATTTTGGTGATTGTTGTGTATTTGCGACTAGTATAGAAAGTGTTAATTAACATTAATAGTTAACAAATGGTTAATAGTTTTTTGTAGTTAGTTATACAATAGATCTTATTTATTGTTATTCATTAACAAGTATTTCTAATTTAACTTACAATACAAAACCAAACGAAAACAACGTAAGAATACAATTAATATAGATAAAAATGTAAACTAAATAAATGTCGTTGATCAATTTTAATTTCATTTACTAATTATTAACGTCAGATAATTCAAAATCTAATGTGACCAATATAGAAAGATAAATGAAATAATTTGGAAGATGAAAATTGAGACTCGATTCAATTTCAAATCCACAAATTATCCAATTAATATTCCAAATGTTGTTTGTTGAAAATCTATAGTTTTTTTTATATACATTTACAAATTATTTTATTGACTGAATAATAATGCTAAAAATGTGTTTATTCATATATTAAATTACGGAAAACTTTTATATTAAATATTAGGAAAATTATGAAAGAATTAACCAATATTTTCATTCGAAAATTTGTCAAAAACTTATTTATGAAATTTCTACTTGAATATTGTAAAAAGTAATTACTACAATATCATTTTTGATTAAAAATCATCTATTGATTAAAAAACTTAACTATTTAACTTCTTCACTATTTAAACATAGATTTAATTATATTAAGTAGATCTATGCAAAATCTATTTCTTAAACAACATTTTATAACTTAGTTTTAGATACATTTATTAGTACATAATTATATTCGAACTAAATTGAATTAGTTCTTATAATTTAGATTGTTAACAACAAAAAGAAGCAATGATTTATCTACTAATTTATTATATATAGTTTGTTTGCTTATTCATAGATCATGTTTTCATGTTCAAATTTTGATAACTTTTCTGTTCAGCGTAATTATTTTGTACTAAACTTATAATAATAGTATTATACTGCATACATTTATAAACATATCAATAGCTCGCATAGTGCGGCTTCAAAGAGTGCGGATTTACTATAGTACGGTTTGCTAAAACAAACTAAATTTTAATAAAAATCAATTCTAAAAAAAGTAAAATAGAAAATTATTCTTTATAAATAAATGAAAGTACCATATAAGAATGATAGTTAAGCAACTTTGAAATGATTGTTATTTAACGAAATTACTTGGCAAATATCGTGTAAAAATGACTATGTGAATATGTTAACGAATATGTTATGAAGAATAATTGATGTATATCTAATTATGAAAGTAAAGCAATTTGTACTGATGATTTGGTGATTATTACTTATAAATTAACACTTGTTACTTTATTTTACACAATTACTTGGAAAGTACGGCGTAGCTTGTAATGCTCATATTATTTATATAAAAAAAATCAATTTAAATTAATGAAATTCGAACTTAACGCAGCGCCGTTAAGTTCGCTTCTTTTTCCTTAAACCACATATTTAAAGTTCTCAATTAGTCCGGGTTCATTCGCACTATGCGAGGTATCTATGTATAAGTAAATATACAGTATTATACTGCATACATTTATAAACTGCAATAGCTCACACAGTGCGGCTTCAAACAGTACTGATTTACTATAGTACGGTTTGTTAAAACAAATTAAATTTAAATTGAGCTAAATAAAAATCAATTCTAAAAAAAAAAATATAGAAAATTATTCTTTATAAATAAATTTCTTTTTCCTTAAACCACATATGTAAAGTTCTCAATTAGTCCGGTTTCATTCGCACTAAGTGAGGTATATCTATATAAGTAAATAACTACTAACAATGTGAAATTATCGTCTCAATCTTGACAGTAAAAACTATGGTTTTATTGACTAAAACATGAAGTATATACATAAATTTAGGTAAATTTTATTGGTAATCAAGAAATGTTAATTATAAATTTAAGCCTTATTTACTATTGCATTTGTTTTCAGCTTAGAAACAGTCAATGATTATATTCGATCGAGTGTGCTGTGCTGCAAGCAATAAATATGTAAATAATGCGGAAATCATTTCACGCCTCGTAAAATACATTTGAACTGACGTCCAAATACACTCGTCACTCTTTACTGTACGATTATGAATTGAATTTATTTGTTCAAAATTATGATGTAATTTAATTACGAAGATTAAAATCTCAATGTAATTTCGTTGTGAAGATTGGATTTATGAAATGATTGATTTCGTGAAATCAGATTCGCTTCTAATTATGGAAATCAAACACGTTTAATAGTTTATTCGGTAACTTAATTGTGTGCTGGGGAATTAAGATCATCCATCGATAATTACTTCGGTTGGGTTGCGGAGGGATGAGGCGGGTGGGGATATGGAAATAACAATTGAAATTTGCTAAGGGTTTTTTTTTTTGGGGGGAAAAATGTTATTTCCGGGCCACGCGCGTATATGGAAACTTCAGACAAAAACAACTCTTTTCCAGTCAAATATCCCTGGGAGTGATGGGAGAGGTAAAGAGGGTTGTGTGTAAGAGAGAGAGAGTGGATGGGGAAATAAGGGTAGAGTGAGTGAGTGAGAAAAGGGGGTTTCGTGGCACCAGTAATAGTGGTGCATGTAGGGTCGATATCCATATGCAAATAGCTGGGATTCTCCGCTCAAAGAACTTAACGTGAGTGGCGCCGCCGAACAGAGCTTGTTGGAACTAATTAATTATCGAGTCGCAGTTAATTACTGCCTTAACGAAGACTACCGCCCCCCGCGCGCGCCTCAACCAGCCGCCCTCATCCCCCTACCTCTCTGCATCGACCGCCGCCCCCTTCGATCCACACGCCCTTTCCCTCTCTCTCTCTCTCTCTCTCTTGTTTGCACCGCAGTTCGAAGAGTGAGTGAGAGAGAGGGCGCGCATCCTTTGTTTTCATCTAATTCAATTTTCTCGCTCGCTCCGCGTGCTGCTGCCGCTACCGTTCGCCGTCCGAACCCTGTGCGTTCGCAGACGCCGCACGGTGTTGCTTGCACACCTCATCTTAAATTTCTTGGACATTCGCAACCTGCACAATAGCAACGTCCGATTGGTTGCGCCCCTGATTGTTTAATTATTATGCGCGAGCGCCCTCCCATCAGCGATAATCAACTAATTTAGGCCGGCGGGCGCAAAACACACACGCACACACACTCACACACGCACACCCTCTAACGAGCCAATGGATAATTTACACGTAATAATATTCGACCATTATCATCGCATCAAAGCCGAAATTCCTATTTGCTGCAGTTCATTAACGCATCATCAATCCATCAATATTGTTTATTAGTTAGATCGCATTTTCTTGAAACAAATTAGTTCAGACTTTGACAGTTATCAGCTGTTTCACACTACGATATTTACTAATGCGGTTACTGTCACTGTTTCTTAATTACAGTGGAACTTTGTTTAACGAGTTTAATCCGTTCCAAAATTTCCGGATTTTTATTCTTATAGTGAAACATATTCAAAAGTACACATAATATGTGTAGATAAGTTTTAAAAATGATGTAGCAGGCGCGAAATCCGGGACTTCTCTTCTCATCGTCACTCGTTATGCGAAACGTTACTCGTTAAGCGAGGTTCCACTGTACTTGCAAGTAAAATAACACAAGTATTTATCACTTAATTTGTTACTTGTCTACTCGGAATTTCTTCTTTTTTTTTATATATTGTTTTTCCTATATTATTTTTCATCGTAGATACAAAACTGATCCTCAATTACTTCTCTCCTTGCAATTAAATCAAGACAAGTATTCATCAATTAATTTGTCGTTACTTGTCAACTCGGAATTTCTATATTTTTTGATGTTTTATCATATTTTTTTTTTATATTTCATTTTTCATTATAAATATAAATGGTAGCAATCTAAAAGTATTTGACAGTTACCATCTGTTTTATTAATTTGTTTATATAAAGGTAATTACACACTACACGTTTCTTACTAACACAGTTTACAACTGTTTTTCAATTACTTCTATTCTTTCAAGTAAATCAAGACAAGTATTCATCAATTAATTTGTCGTTACTTGTCAACTCGGAATTTCTATATTTTTGATGTTTTATCATATTTTTCTTTACTATTTTATTTTTCATCATAGATATAAATGGTAGCAATCTAAACGTATTTGACAGTTACCATCTGTTTCAAATATTTGTTTATACAAAGGTGATTACACACTATAAGTTTCTTACAAACACGGTTTACAACTGTTTCTCAATTACTTCTATTCTTGCAATTAAATCAAGAGAAGTATTCATCAATTAATTTGTTGTTACTTGTCAACTCGGAATTTCTATATTTTTGATGTTTCATCATATTTTTCTTTCCTATTTTGTTTTTCATTGTAGATATGAATGGTAGCAATCTAAATGTATTTGACAGTTACCATCTGTTTCATTCATTTGTTCATATAAACACACTTACACACACTTACTAATACGGCTTGTAACTGTTTCCCAATTACTTGTATTCTTTCAAGTAAATCAAGACAATTATTCACCAATTAATTTGTCGTTACTTGTTAACTCGGAATTTCTATATTTTTTGATGTTTTATATTTTTCTTTCCTATTTTATTTTTCATCAATCTGAAAGTATTTGACAGTTTACATTTGTTTCAAATATTTGTTTATACAAAGGTGATTATACACTATACGTTTCTTACTACCACGTCTTGCAACTGTTTCCCAATTACTTGTATTATTTCAAGTAAAACATGACAAGTATCTATTATTTAGTTTTGTTACTTGTTAACTTCTAATGTCTTTATTTTTTTTGCATATTTCAGTTTTTATCCTTAAAATCCTAAATTTACTTATGTAATTTAGTGGCTCTATTTGTTTCAAATTCAATTCTTATTGAAAGACATTATGTGAAACTAATGTACACACTTAATCTGTTTATGAAAAATGATTGGAAACCCTTGTATATTATTGAAGAGAAAATTTGAATAATTGATCTTACTTTAAATTCAATTAATGTTAACAATTATTAAATATATAATTAACTATATATTTGCAAGTTAATATTCGTTCAATTACTAATCTACTAATAGTTATTGAATATTATATAGTAAAAACAAGACATTAATTGGATTTAAATATTTATATAAATTGATTTTAAACTAATTTATTGCAGACATTCACTTAATGTTATTATGTGTTATTATTTAATATAAAGTTTACTAATTGAGTCAGTTGAACATATGTTTTTTTTTTACTTTGAATGTAATTATCAATTAATTGGGTAGATCGTGAAGGGCGCAAGTTGATCCGGTTATAAGAAGTATTGGTAACTTTGCGGTGCACCAAAAAAAAATAGTGTCTGCATGTGTAAATCTCCTTTATATAGAGAGATAATTGATGGTATCCACGTTACCACCACCTATCAGTTCCTAACAATTAGAGGTTTGTAATCCGAGTCCGAGTTTCCTAATTGCGGGGTGACGAAGCGGGATGGTTGATAATGGGGGATGGGGCGGAGGGGTGCGGTGGCTCGACCGCCTCTTTTCTGCGCCCGAAATCACACATAAAGCGAAAAAAAGAAAGAAAGAAAGAAGTAGGCGATGAAAAGAGAGAAGAAGCGAAGGAAATCCCTTTTTTCGCCGCTCGAAATACCTGACAGAAAGGGCCATTTTTCCAAAAGCGAAATGCAATAAATGCCCAATTCTATACACATAATGCGGATTACGTGCGGTCTATTATAGTTGAATGGAATATTTAGCCTGTCTCGGGTTTATCTACGGGTATTTTGCTGTTGTCATCATTTGACGGCTACTTAACGTGCGCATTGAATCCAATTTTGAGGGCCACCATTGTGTGGTGTGGTGTGTGTGTGTGGATTGCGGAAGCGATAGATGAAGGACCTTTCTAACAAACCAAACCTCTCTCCATTTCGCTCTCTTCCGGATGACACCTGATATTTTCATACGTACATTCCAGCTCCCTAACGAATTAAAACGTTATTCTCCTTCCCTTTATATTTCATTTAAACATTCTTTAGAAAACGATTCACTTATTCAATGTTTAAACTAAATGGATTTGTTAAATTTCATGATAAAACTATCAACATTTTATTCACCTCAATCTACCTTCAATTAATCAAAGATCAAAGCATTCCAAATGTATTTGACAATTGTCATATGTTTCATAAATACGATTCTTATCAATACTGTGCATTGTTTCCCAATTACTTGTGTTTCTGCAAGTAAAACGAGACAAGTATCATCACTTAATTTGTTACTTGTCAATTCGAAATATCTGTTTTTTTTTAATTAAATGAATAATTTTGTCAAAAAAAAAACAAACTAATTAAAAATAATAAAATAAAGGTTTTATTAATTTTCATGATAAATTTTCATTAATTTTATTTCACCTCAACTTATGTAATTAATTAATCTATAAAATACACTTTTTTTTAATTAATCATAATCGTTTCCCAATTACTTGTGTTTCTGCAAGTAAAACGAGACAAGTATCATCGCTTAATTTGTTACTTGTCAATTCGAAATATCTGTTTTTTTTTAATTAAATGAATAATTTTGTCAAAAAAAAAACAAACTAATTAAAAAATATTAAAATAAAGGTTTTATTAATTTTCATGAAAAATTTTCATTAATTTTATTTCACCTCAATTTATGTAAATAATTAATCTATAAAATATACATTTTTTTTTAATTAATCGTAGAAATTCATATATTTTTCAGAGTTATCATCTGTTTCATAAATGTATTTATATATAGGTGATTACACACTATACGATTCTTACCAATTTATTACCATTTCTCAATTACTTCTGTTTCTGCAAGTAAAACAAAACAAGTATTCAATATTTAGTTTGTTGATTACAATTTTTATGAATTGAACAATTCATGTAGTGGAAATTATTATTTCGGATTTGTATGCAACGTTTCCCTTCCCCAATTACTTGTACTTACCCAAGTCAAATAAAACAAGTATTCAATATTTAGTTTGTTTCTTGGCAAAAGGATTGTTAATTTTTTTAATTAATAAGATAATTATATAATTATAATTAGATCAAAAGTTTCGATTAGTAATTACTGTTATTATTAGATAAATTGTGAAATGTATTCAGACCATTTCTCAATTACTTGTGTTTCTGCAAGTAAAACAAAACAAGTATCCATCACTTAGTTTGTTGATTACAATTTTTATGAAATGAACAATTCTTGTAGTGGAAATTATTATTACGGATTTGTATGCAACTTCCCCCCTCCCAATTACTTGTACTTACGCAAGTAAAATAAAACAAGTATTCAATATTTAGTTTGTTCCTTGGCAACAAGGATTGCTCTTTTTTTTTAAATTAATAAGACAATTAGATAATTCTAATTAGATCAAAAGTGTCATTTGTTTCATAAATGTATTTATATATTGGTGATTACACACTATACGATTCTTACCAATTTATTACCATTTCTCAATTACTTGTGTTTCTGCAAGTAAAATAAAACAAGTATTCATCACTTAATTTGTTACTTGTCATCAAAGATTGTTCATTTTTTTTTAAGTTAATTAGATAATTCTAATTAGATCAAAAGTGTCGATTAGTAATTACTGTTATTATTGTATAAATGTATTCAGAATTAAATATATTATCGTAATTCATATTTTTTTTTTATAATTTAGTTTAAAATTGAAACGTTTGCAAAATAATTAAATTGTCATTTTACTTGACACTTACCTACTTAGATAATGTACACATGCCTTTATCGATTATCTAAGTTTCCAATTATACGAGTATAATTGCCAAGTTACTTGGAAAGTATTGTGTTTAGCTACTAAAGAAAAGAAAACATAATTTCCTTCAGACATAGACCAATATAGAAGGAATGCCCGCAACGCGTTCACGTCATTCCATTTGTTGTTTTTTTTTCTTTCTTACGTCACACTTTTGCTCGTTTACAGTGTTGCATTTTTTATTATCGCGGGCGCGCGTAGTGAAAATGAAGTCATTCGAAATGAAGTCTGGGTGTTCTGTCGAGGTCGAGGGTTCGCTGAAAACTTAATTACGTCAAAAATGTGAAGAATTTGAACTTCTTAATTAAATGCAGTTTTCCAGGCGGCTCCCAGTTTAGTGGGAGATGAATAAGTTTAATTAAACCCTTGTGTTTTATTAGTTGACGGCAAGATGTACATTCTATCTCGGATGGCCTCGCTTTTCGCAACCGCCGCCGCCGCCTTCGCCTCCTACATCCAACACCAACCCCCCCCCGCGCATTTAATTCTTCTTCTTCTTCCATTGTCCCGCTTTATCCTTGTTTGTTTATTTTTTTTAATCCAATTTTTGTCTGCACGTGTTTTTTTTTAATGAAACCTCCGCGCTTTCGTTTCGAATCTAACAAGAGAGAGAGAAAAATCAATGTCTGAAGTATTGTACGCGAATCCATCCAATTATTGCAGCGTATTCCACTTTTAGGTTTATCGAGAAAATGCTAATCATTTCGGATTCACGATATTTCCTATTTATATATGTATATAAAAATGAGGGCACGTGCTCTTCCCCAATTGCCTCCATTAATTCAATTTGCTGTGGTGGAAACGTTAGAAAATTGAATTTGAGATTTCTCTCTCTCTCTCTCTCGTTGTAAAATATGCGAAAGAAGAGGAGGATCGAAGGATATAAAGTTAGGGGAGAGAAGATTTCAGCCGATCAATCCGCAAATTGTTCGCGATTGATTGAAAACTAATTGAAAATCAATTTCCTTACTCGATCTACCTAAAAAAAAACATAAAAATTTAGCAAATCTTATGTAAATATCACGCTTTTCTTTAAGTGAAATTAAGTTGAAAACTAATTGAAAACGAATTTTTTATTCAATCTTCTAAAAATTATTGTAAATCAACTTTCTGATTCGATTTACAAAAAAAACCTAAGAAAATCTTATAGAAATATAATGTATTGACTTATTTTTTAAATGAAATTAAGTTGAAAACTAATTGAAAATGTTTTTTTATTCAATCTTCTAAAAAATATTGTAAATCAACTTTCTTTCTCGATTTACAAAAAAAAATCTAAGAAAATCTTATAGAAATATAATGTTTTGACTTATTTCTTTAAGTAAATATGTGTAATTATGTTGAAACCTAATGCAAAATGAATTTTTTATTCAATCTTCCAAAACTTATTGTAAATCAATTTCTTTACTCGATCTACCAAAAATACTAAGAAAACCTTATAGAAATATACAGTATTGACTTATTTTTAAATGAAATTAAGTTGAAAACTAATTGAAAATGAATTTTTTGTTCAATCTTCTAAAAATTATTGTAAATCAACTTTCTTACTCGATTTATCAACAAACTTAAGAAAATCTTATAGAAATGTAACGTATTGACTTATTTTTAAGTGAAATTAATTTGAAAACTGATTTTTTTATTCAATCTTATAAAAATTATTGTAAAACAACTTTCTTACTCGATTTATCAAAAAAACCTAAAAAAAATCTTATAGAAATATAATGTATTCACTTATTTCTTTAAGTAAATGTGTGAAATTAAGATGAAAACTAATTGAAAATGAATTTTTTGTTCAATCTACTAAAACTTATTGTAAATCAATTTCTTTACTCGATCTACCAAAAAACCTACGAAAATCTTATAGAAATATAACGTATTGACTTATTGTGAAATTAAGTTGAAAACTAATTGCTAATGTTCTGTTATTTAATCTACCAAAAATTTTAGAAAATCTTAACTAATTTATTGTATTTCTTTGCAGATTTTTTCCATCAGATGCAGAATACTAAAGGTTTTTTTTTTAAATTTATTTTGTTACGTGAATTGTTGGAATTGGTAGAAAATTGCAAATCGTAAATATATATTTTGTTTTAATCTTGTTCAAAGAATTATTTGCAAAAAGTCTTTTACTTGTATGTTTCATGATATATAATGAAATTTCAAAAAAATAGAAGAATTAGCAAATTTTAAAATTAAATGTTATACGTGTCTGAGCAATACCTCACAGAGTGCGGTAAAATCAACCTTCTTTTTGTACTTTTTATTGCTTTTAAAAGATCAAATTCAAACAGTGCGGTATATTAGCACTATACGAGGTGTTCCTATTAATTTATTCTAGAAATTGTTTTACTTTTATGCGTCTGTTCGACACATAATAACTAACATAAACCACGTGTTTTCTTGATTGGAAAATATTAAATTCTCTCTTGAGTTGGAAAATTGTTGTGGGTGTGAAAAGCTAAATGGATAGTAGGCAAAAAAAAAGAAGACAGGAAACGAGGATTCTTGAACTTGGAACCGAACGTTGAGTCCATTGTTCTGACTCTCTCGGTGAGAACTTTAACATCAAAATCGATACAAACAAAAGGCGAAACGAGAGCTCTGCAGTCATCATCATCTCTCTTGTGGCAATGTGAATAAAACCAATTATTTGTAATAAAATTCAAATTAATTAATAGCAGATCAATATTGTAGAATATTGACTTACTAATATTAATGATTCAGATTAATTAATTTACGTTAATAGCTAAATTAATATCAACTTTTACTTTGTAGATTAATCTGTAAATAGTTTAAAAAAAATGGTAATTTAGGATTTAGTATAAGTTGAATGATTGTACATTCTTAGTATATTTGAAAGTATAAAAATTACAATTTTATTTTTATTTCATCTGAAATACTCGTTATTTGAAGATTTTTATGTAATTTTTCTATTATATATTGTGTACAACAAAAATGCGTTATGATTTAGATTCAAAATTTTAAATGAAGAAGTTAATAATATGATTTTTATAAAGATTTAGTAATTTCCTCAGATCAACATAATTAATTGTTTCGAACTTCGAGTTAACTTTTAATTGAAGTTTACTCAAGTCTGCAGACGAATCAGATACAAAAGCTAAAACTCGGAGCAACGTCTCAATCAATTAATCGTAATCCTTTTGTAAGGATTCAATTTTTCTATTATATTTCATGGAATTATAATCGAGTTTTGATTAAAAATATCTTAATCAAAATGAGTATATTTTATAAATTTTGTATATTTTTAATGAATAATTACATTTTTTTTTATATTTCATTTGATTATTTAACCAAATTTAACTAATATGTTAATAAAAATGTAAATTTTAAGTAAAAAAAAAACCAAAAGAAAGTTCTATCAAAATGAGTTTGATTTGATTTAAGAAAGAGAATAATGTAATGTTAACTATTATTTAGTGAAATGCAGAAATATAAAGACTTTATGAAAATGGAAACTATAATATAACTGAAGTTATTATAACTTTATCTATAAAACGAAGTTGGTACTATGCAGTCGTATATGTCAAATTGTAATTGTCACTTTCGTATCAAATCTTTTTGTAAAAATCGTATATAAAAACTGTAGTAGTTATATTATTTTTAGCTAAAAATTGAAGTTGCATATGCAACTTTTTTTTTCTAAAAGTTTGTTATAAATTTCTCTATAAACGAAAATTGGTACTATAATTTTGTATATGTTGAATTATAAACGTCACTAAATGTCATTGGTTATGAATATTTATATGAAAATCGTATAAAAACAAACTGAAGTTTTTCTTTTTATAAATTTGTCTATAAATCAAAGTTGGTACTATGTTTTTGTATATGTTGAATTGTAATTGTCACTTTTGGAACAATTATTCGTATTGAATCTTTTTGTGAAAATCGAATATAAAAACTGTAGTAGTTCTATTTTTTAGCTAAAAAAATGAAGTTTTTACTAAGAATTTGCATATGCAACTTTTTTTTATAAATTTTTCTATAAACGAAAGTTGGTATTATGATTTTGTATTTGTTGAATTATAAACGTCACTAAATGTCATTGGTAATTGTTATGAATATTTATATAAAAATCGTATAAAAACTAACTGAAGTTTTTTTTTATAAATTTGTCTATAAATCAAAGTTGGTACTATGTTTTTGTATATGTTGAATTGTAATTGTCACTTTTGGAGCAATTATTCGTATTGAATCTTTTTGTGAAAATCGAATATAAAAACTGTAGTTGTTATATTTTTTAGCTAAAAAATGAAGTTTTTACTAAAAATTTGCATATGCAACTTTTCTTATAAATTTCTCTATAAACGAAAGTTAGTACTATGATTTTGTATTTGTTGAATTATAAATTTATTTCTTTTTTATGAAACGGGTTGATTATGAATATTTATATGAAACTCGTATAAAAACAAACTGAAGTTTTTTTTTTATAAATTTGTCTATAAATCAAAGTTGGTACTATGTTTTTGTATATGTTGAATTCTTACTAAATGTCATTCATGATAATCTATATTTTTATTGGTTGGTATTAAATATCATTATGGAAAAATAATCAAAGTTGGCACTTTAAATTTCTATATATGTGAAATTATTAAAGTGTCAGTGTTTTGGTGTTAGAGCTGTGAATGAAATTCCGAGTTCATTGTGCAAAGGTGGTGGAGAATATTGTAGAGCGTGTAATTAATAATGCTAATATGTGTTAATTCTTGGTCTCGTTTCGCAGGGTTCTCTCAATTGAAATCGTCCTTCGGATCATCGGGCCCCGGCTCATGCCTCTCCGGTAAGTGGAAGAATTCTGTTTGTGTTGGTTTGATGGACACCTGAAAGGCATTATTGTGCTTGAGAAGTTGAGCATAATAATAATAATTATAAAGGTGGAGGTGTGTGTAGTGTGTAGTGTGTGTGTGGAGGCTTCCCCATTCACAGATCCCGACGAAAGAGGAAGAAGGGCGAACACAAACCACCACACACACACACACACCACCGTGATGACACGATGATATGTCATCACGCATTCAAGTGTTTTCACTTTTCACGGCCGGCTAATAAAAAAGACCAAATGTGTGTGTGAAAGAGTGAAAAGAAGAGTTGATATGATGGTGATGGAACGGAAGAAGGAGAAGGGTTTTTCGGTCGAGGTGTGTTTTCAGTTGGCCGGACTCCTTTTTCGTTGGGAGCACAATGCAACAACTGAACAATATTCGCTGTTCCCATTGTTTTCGGAAACAACGGCGACGCCATTTTTTCCAACATGGCGATCGCGTCACATCCTCCTTCGAATCGTCATAACCATAACGATGACTTCCTTTTGTTTACAAATACTCGGATTATTCCTCGTGGTTTCATCCATGGATGATTGTGATCATCATCATCATTTATCCACTTTGGCTTTGTTGTTTTCTACTATAAATAAATCTATACACCAATCCAAGGGATCGCCGCCCCCCCTAGAAGTACCCTAGAAGAGGATATAAGATGGGGTTGGTGTATGTGCAAGAGCGAAAGAAAAAAAAACGCGTACACAGAAGCAGTTCGCATTAAGCACCATCAATATGGCGTCTGTTTTGCTGCGAAGGGGATGTTGGGGTTGTTTGGTAATGAGCTTCTGACGAGATATTTCGCCGGCTCCCTCCTCCTCCTCCTCCTCCTCATCTCTCTCTCTCTCTATTTCTCTTTCCCCTCCGTCCGTCGCTCTAACATCCCCATTTACATAACCAAAAATTATTGCTCGTGCGCGGGTGGTGCTCGTTCCTTCGAGCGCCCCCTCGCAACGCCACCCCAATCCAAACGAGCTCGGCTCGTTTGTCGCACATAAACATTGCGCGCTTGGAGCAAAAGCGAGAGAGAGAGATAAAAAAAAAAGCATCACCATGAAAGAAAAATGCCGTAAACACATGCATCTATATAGATGACGCATATATACACGTATATATATATATGGAATTTGCCGCTTTTTCCGCAGACGACACTATTTCATACCTCGAGTGTCTTTGTACCCTTGATTCGACTAATGTATATTATGAGACATAAACGCCGTACAATTACACAAAGAATCAAAGATCTCCTCTCGTCGCTCTCGTTTTTTTTTTTACACACACACGCATTTATTAATGAGCGCATCGTTTTTTCTAGTTGGCCGCAAATGAAAATGTTATGCTTTTTATTAATTGCATTATTTACACTCAATTAACATTAATTTGACTCTTGTGTTTCGGATCAGAATTGATTGCGCAAATTGTTGAAATACACGCAAATACACTAAGAATTACTTGTTTAATTAATTTGATTGCGCAAATTATTGAAAGCTAATACCTCCTTTAGTTTAGGTTTTAAACAGTTGTTATTTAAGTTGGTACACATGTAATTATTATCAATGAAAATTAGACTAATTATTAGTTATTTGGAATTAACGAGTTTAATCTATTCCAAAATTTCAGGATTATTACTCGTATAGTGAAATATTAGTATAGTGAAACATGTTTTCCCATAGAAACGAATGTAAATTACGATAATGCGTTCTTTGCCGGAAGAAAAAAGTATAAGTTGGTCTCGATTTTTAATGATTTTGCTTTTTATATCTATGGTTCTTTCTATTCTTTGGCTTTTTATTCGGAGACATGCAAGTTTTATTAAATTTTGCACAAAAAAAAAACACAAATAACATGTCTGAACAAAAGTTTGGAAATTTTGTGATCACAAACAACACTAAGATGCAACTAGAATTACCACTAAACACTATGAACTGTTTTCCAATTCACACACGGTGAAGTGAGTTTATATTTGTTTATATTACTTGTTGGAAGTCTCTTTATACTTTTAATATTTGTTTATATAAAAAAGCGTACATAGTGTGTTTATATATTATAATAATGTTTGGACACAATACATTTGAGTTTTGCATTTACAGCAAACACAAATTATATTTGCAAAGTATAGTCCGCTTTAAACAAAGATGACAAAGAAAATTGAAGATGGTTAATATATTCAAAAATACACATAATTTCATTTCACATCAACGTCATTTTTCTAACAATTCATTTTGCTCGTTAAGCAAAATGTTCGTTAAGCGAGGTTTCACTGTATTGTGAAAAAAGAATATCTGGAAAATTTCGGATTTGATGAGAAATAGTGAAACAGTTCTCATAATAAATTAAAGATATTAATTAATCAATTCATTACAATCAGTGGATACATCAATTTGACAATTTTTGAAATTTATTATTAAATAAAAAAATATTGATTTTGTATATAAATTGTAATTATAAATTTAAAAACTGTAAATATTTTATTCTAAAATAATTGTAAAATTTTCTAAATTATCTATATTCTATTACAAAATAGATCATGCTACAATTTTGCATGAAATTAGAAGACTGATACACTTTATATTTATTTCGTTTTATTTTTTATACATTTTTATATTGATGCTGGTTTTACGAGTGAGCTGTCTTTTCAAAAACAAAAATTGAACAAGTATTTTATATTAATTTTCTTATATAGGTGTTGTAACTTGTGACATTTTCTGTTTAAAATATTATAATTTTAATGTAGAAGTTAGTGTTTCATAGATCTGTAATATACATGAAATTCCAATAAATGTTATACTTGCATTCATAAAGTTATAACATTTTAAACCACTAAGTTAACTATTGATGTATTCAGATGTGAATTGAAAATATTTTCTATTCCTGAGACTTTACAAACGATATAAACTATACGTTTTTTTGTATACTAATTACATATTTTTAGTTATTTTGATTGGAATCTTTGAAATAGTTTAAATACTAATTACACAAACCGTAAAATTGCTTCGATAAACTTTGGATAAACATTATTTAATTGGAGAGTAAAAATCTTTACATTATTTAAAAACTTTAAAAACGGTTATAAATGTATGTTGGTTTTTATTTATGTTGGAAATCAACAGGTTAACATAAGTTACCTTTCACTGAACGTAACAAGAATTGAAATATTGGCAATAAAAGCATTTGAAATGTTGAAGGTAAAAAAAAAATGTTAATGGGCGAAAGGGTGGAGTTATTTTCACATATTTCTATTTCGTGTCGTTCATCGTGTATAATTAATAAATTTATTGGTGAGGACAGCTGCCATCGAGAGGAAGAAGGGTCGAACCCTTTTTTTTTTTTGGAGAGTACAGGATCCACAAGCATCAGCCATCATGTTCGTTCGAAAGTTTCTTTAATGCAATTGTAACCGAATTCACTCGCTCGGCCAATAAACGAGTCGCAGCCCCGAAATGACAACAATAAACAGGGTTCAACCCTTTATTGTAAACACAGTGGATGGTGGTGGATGTTACTCGGTTATACGAGCCGACGTTATTATCATCATAAAAGGTAATAATGACACGTTAGCAGCAGTTTCGGGGCGGTCTGTTGACAGATGTTTAATCAACATTTAGGTGCGACAAATACTAGTGTTACTACTACTGCTACCACCGTTCGACATGGACCCAGAACAAATACGAGAATAAATATCGATTCCGGTGGCGGTGGAAGCGGCGGCGGTGGCGGCTGTTTGGAGGCGGTTCTGGAAAAAAGAATGGAAGATTTAATCGGGAATCCGTAACACGGATTTTAATAAATCAATTAGTAGAGACTGTAGAGAATGAGTGTGAGAGGCAGAGAGTTGGTGGTTGGAAACGGTGCGTCGCGCAATTATGACTTTATTGCTCGTTCCGAAAATTAATTACAAACGTCTTTGTGCGAATGAAGAACGCCACCCACCCCTGAGGCTATTACCACTTAGTTAATTGGTACGAAAGTGACAATTACTCGGGCTCCTGATAATTCCATAATTAAGGGACGTTTTCTTTTTTGCTTGTCTCTTTTTCCCCGAACCGGAACGAGGATATGCCGGGCCGAGGAGCTGTCACCTCGTCATCGTTATTTTCATTCTTCTGTGCGCATTCACAAAATTTCAAAGGCATTTTAATTATTTCAATTCCACCCTCACCTCACACCTCCTATTATTATTATTTTGAGTGTGTTTGTATTTATACATGATAAACTAAATAACTGCCATTTGTAAAACGAAACGTGATACTTGCCAAGTAAATTACATTAATACAAGTACAATTTACATGTATAAGTAAAGAGTATTTAGGAATTCAATATGAAATACAGCATTACCTCGCATAGTGCGCGTATTCTGAATTATTTGAAACCGGATTAATCCATGAACTTAAAATCGCGCAATAAGAAACTTCAATTCATTAAGTGTGACAAGTAACAAGATCATACAAATTTTCTTAGAATTTTCTTTTATATTTCTCAATTAAAATTTCCGCACTGATGAAAACCGGACTATGCGAAGTGATCGCTTCCGACAATATCGCGAACTATTTACAACCGGACTAATCGAGAAACTTAAAATCGCACAATATTATTGTACCGAAAAACATAACAAGATCATTTATGTATACACATTTTCAGTACTCTTTTTCTAGAATTTATTTGTATTTTGCTCAATTAAAATTTAGTTAATCTGAACTGATGAAATCCGTACTTTGCGAGGTCCCGATAATATCCTGAACTATTTAAAACCGGACTAATCGAGATACAAATAGTATTGAAGAACATAACATGATCATTTATGTAGAATACAAAAACAATTTTCTGTACTCTTTTTATTAGAATTTATTTTTATTTTACTCAATTCAAATTTAATTAATCCGGACTACGCGAACAAATCGGTTCCGACAATATCCTGAACTATTTAAAACCGGACTAATCGAGATACAAATAGTATTGAAGAACATAACAAGATCATTTATGTTGAATACAAAAATAATTTTGTGTACTCTTTCTCTAGAATTTATTTGTATATTACTCAATTCAAATTTAGTTAATCCGGACTGATGAAATCCGGACTTTGCGAGGTCCCGATAATATCCTGAACTATTTAAAACCGGACTAATCGAGATACAAATAATATTTAAGAACATAACAAGATCATTTATGTAGAATACAAAAATCATTTTCTATACTCTTTTTTTAGAATTTATTTTTATTTTACTCAATTCAAATTTAGTTAATCCGTACTGATCAAAACCGGACTTTGCGAGGTAATCGGTTCCGACAATATCCTGAACTATTTAAAACCGGACTAATCGAGATACAAATAGTATTGAAGAACATAACAAGATCATTTATGTTGAATACAAAAATAATTTTCTGTACTCTTTTTTTTAGAATTTATTTGTATATTACTCAATTCAAATTTAGTTTATCCGGACTGATGAAATTCGGACTTTGCGAACTAATCGGTTCCAATAATATCCCGAACTAGTTAAAACCGGACTAATCGAGAAACTTAAATTACTACAAAAAGAGACTTACTGTACCAAAATTATTGATATATACAAAAATTTCTTTTACAATTCATTTTTATTGTACTCAATTAAAATTTAATTAAATCGGACTGATGGAAACCGGACTATGAGAAGAATTGCTGTACTCAAAAAATGATGCTTGAAAATTACTCTTAATTTCACATATTTATAACGAAAGTAAAAGAAGTTAACTAAATGGATTATTTAACATTAGAATCAGTTTATTTTATCAATTTTATTGAACAAATTCGTAAATTTTCTATCAATTTTCATTAATTTAAAGTTATTGGACTTTCTATATCTATTTTTTTCTTAAATTTAATTCAAATTAATTTCGCTGATGTAAAGTGAAAATCAATGGATTAAAATTTGAGAATGAAATGTTGAATTTAAATATGAAATATGATTTCATATCTTTTGGGAAAATATTATAACTATAGCTCAAGTTATAATTTAACCAAAAAAAATTGAAAGAAAATCTTATTTTATATTAAATTATTTGTATGTGTTTAAGTATTTCAATAAATTCGATTTAAGAGGAATACAATAAACTCTTATACCGAAGGAAGAAAGTTGATCTTTATTTTTTATTTGGTAAAACTGATTCGGTTCCCTTTACCCAAAGGTACTCATTGTAAATTTGCTTTATTTTCTTTTGTATCCGTTTTTTTGGTCAATAAATTTGATTATTATTACACGAAGAAAACTAACTATGAAACAAATTGAATTATCGAAGGAGTTCTGTTACTGGGAACTTAATGTTGTTAGTAGTAAAACGAATATTATTAGTTGTTTCTTCTTCGCGTTTTCTCGTTGCACAAGAAAAAAAAATGTAGGGGGATTCGTTGTCAGCAATTAAAAGTTTCCAAGTCTCTGTAACCGAATATGTTTATGGAGGAAACAATTTGAAACGGAAATGTCTCTATATATACATACATAAGCGTACATGATGAAACTTGATGCGAGGGTGCGTGGCGCCAGAAACTACCACGCGAAGAAAAACATTCAACTCAACACTTAACTCCTTGTTACGGGCCAATTGAAGGAAGAGAAGGAGAAAAAAAGGGCAAAGAAGTAGAAGAAGAAGAAGAAGAAAAAACGCCGGTTGCATAATAATAATTCTGTGCACACGCATAGAAAATAAAAAAGAAGATGAATGGATGGCGTTTCCTTTATGTCCAATATATTCCATGTCGTTTGGTATTTTTAACAAACGTCCTCTCTCCTAAACATGAAAATCTTTAAGGAGAGGCGCGCGGTTATGTGCAAATAGAAGGGAAAAAAATAATTGGCGACGCGAATTTCCCTTTATGTATTTCCCTCCTATGTATAAATATATATGTATATGTGCATATACAAACACACAACACATATACGTCCTCTCTCTTTATGTATATAAACATCACATAAAGTATAATTGGCGAAAAGAAGGAACGAAGACTGAGAGATAAATATATAAGCGTGCAGAAAGGATCTATTTAGGCGAGTAAAGTTTTCGGGATTCGTACATAGATATATCTTTCGGCTTACATAATAATGTAACAGTCGCGACGGCAATAAGTATGTAATAATAATAATAATGATGGTGATGATGATGATGATGATGCAGTTCGGATGGTTTGAAAGAGATGTGAGAGGAGAGGAAAGAGTGAGAGAAGCATACACACACACACACACACAAACACCCCCCCTGGGATAATAGAATTGGGGGGCTTTATGGCTAACTTGATATTGATCCAATGCGCAGAGAGAAACAAGTGGGGAAGTGTACGAATTCCAGGTTTTAACATAACTCCCCGCAAATTGCCACCCAATTCAGGTGGAACTCTCTCTTTCACTCTTATATTTCCATATAACTATCTGTGTTTTTTACGTAACCGATAAATAAATAGTAGGCGATGGAAACTATACAATTTATATAGGCTTCCTAAAAAGTGTACGTCTTCTAACTAAATAGATATGAATTGTATGTCTATTTGTACAATTTGTCTGGATTTCTCTAAGTTTATTTCTTATATAATACAAATATGTTCAATCACAAAAGCTCGCATAGTGCGGCTTCGATCAGTACGCAAATTGTCACCCAATTCAGGTGGAACTTTCTTTTACCCTTATATTTCATAACTATCTCTTTTTTTTGCGCAATAAATGGTAGGCGATGGAAACTATACAACTTATATAAACTTCCTAAAAAGTGTGCATCTTCTAACTAAATAGATATAAACTGTATGTCTATTTGTACAATTTCTCTAAGTTTATTTCTTATATAATAGTAAATATTATACAAATATGTGATATGCTCAATGACAAAAGCTCGCACAGTGCGGCTTCGATCAGTACGCAAATTGTCAACCAATTCAGGTGGAACTTTCTTTCACTCTTATATTTCATAACTATCTCTTTTTTTGCGCAATCGATAAATAAATGGTAGGCTATGGAAACTATACAATTTATATAAGCTTCCTAAAAAGTGTGCGTCTTTTAACTAAATAGATATGAATTGTATGTCTATTTGTACAATTTGTCTATATTTCTCAAAGTTAATTTCTTATATAATAGTAAATATAATACAAATATGTGATATGTTCAATCACAATAGCTCGCATAGTGCGGCTTCAATCAGTACGCAAATTGCCACCCAATTCAGGTGGAATTCTCTTTCACTCGTATATTTCCACATAACTATCTCTTTTTTTTACGTAACCGATAAATAAATAGTAGGCGATGGAAACTATACAATTTATATAGGCTTCCTAAAAAGTGTGCGTCTTGTAACTAAATAGATATGAATTGTATGTCTATTTGTTAAATTTCTCTAAATTTATTTCTTATATAATAGTAAATATAATACAAATATGTGATATGTTCAATCACAATAGCTCGCACTGTGCGGCTTCGATCAGTACGCAAATTGTCACCCAATTCAGGTGGAACTTTCTTTCACTCTTATATTTCATAACTATCTCTTTTTTTTACGCAATCGATAAATAAATGGTAGGCGATGGAAACTATACAACTTATATAGGCTTCCTAAAAGGTGTGCGCCTTCTAAGTTTATTTCTTATATAATAGTAAATATAATACAAATATGTGATATGTTCAATCACAATAGCTCGCATAGTGCGGCTTCAATCAGTACGCAAATTGTCACACAATTCAGGTGTAACTTTCTTTCTTTCTTATATTTCATAACTATCTCTTTTTTTGCGCAATCGATAAATAATTGGTAGGCTATGGAAACTATACAACTTATATAGGCTTCCTAAAAAGTGTGCGTCTTCTAAGTTTATTTCTTATATAATAGTAAATATACTACAAATATGTGATATGTTCAATCACAATATCTCGCATAGTGCGGCTTCGTTTAGTACGTAAATTTCCTCCCAATACATGTGGAATTCTCTCTCTCTCTCTTTCACTCTTATATTTCCTCACAGCTATCTCTTTAATTTTTGCTCAATCGATAAACAAATGTTTGGTGATGGAAACGTTTTTTGTTTTTGTGAACGCGCCGTCATTATGCATATGCTCAATTAGTGCCACTTTAATTTCTGCTCGGAGTCTGAGATGAAGACACCCGACACCTCTTCAAAAACTTTCGTTATTTTCGGTGGCGGTTGCCGACTTGTAAACAGACTGTCGTGGGAGTGAAGAAGAAGGGAGAAAAATGAATGAGGAGTAGAAGAAGAAAAAATAGAGTTTGGACAACGAAAACATGCGTTAAAGTCGAATTAAGACAACACACACACAACGTACGGAACATCTGACATGGAACATCTTTGGGTTTGTATTTTCGTGTGGTTGGAGCCGCCCGCGCTACCTGATTTGCTGGTAAATATCCGATTTCCAGTTTGGCCGAAACGTGCGTTCAGTTCAACATCCAATTAATTATGTTGTATGTTCTGCGATATAGTTTACATAGAGGATTCAACAATTAACTCTGTTGGAATTTTGTTGTTTGTAAACGAAAATATCTTCTAATATACAAAATTTGCTTACTCTAATTACTTTTTTAAGATATACCAAAAAAGTTAACATTAACATTATCACAGCAATTATTTCACATTTATCAGTTTTTTTTTATAAAATGTTATAATTATAGCTTCATTTAAGAGCAAAAGTTACCACTGAAAAATAAATTATTTGTATAAAACATAATTTCTTATAAATGAAAATCAATATAATTTAGGTCTTTCGCTTCGAATTTCCATTCTATTCTGATCATATAAATTTAACTTTGTTCAAATTCAAAGTTAAATTATTACAACGAACTATAGACTTAAAATGAATATCAATATTGTAAACTTTGTGTATTTCATTGATTTAACTGAATTATGAAAGTAAACGGTTTACAATTCAATAACTTCTATGGAATTTAAATGAAATGAAATGAAAAGTTGCAAAATGTTGATTGATTTTGAACACATTAACTGAATTGTAAATATAAAACTAAATTTGTTAATTCGACAACATTTCAACTATAATTTTGGAAATGAAATAATTAAAAATGAATAGAAACAATGAGAGATTGTAAACTTTGTGATTTTTATTTCAATGATGATATTAACTGAATTATGAAAACCGAACTGTTTAAAATTCAATAACTTCAATGGAATTTAACTGAAACTGTTTGTTGTGGAAAATATTTATTGATTTTGATCACAATAACCGAATTGTAAATGTAAAACAGAATTTGTTAATTTGACAACATTTCAACTAACAAAATAAATTAAAATATTTGAAACTTTGTGTATTTCATTGATGAAATTAACTGAATTATGAAAGCAAACTTTAAACCGTTTCAATCAATTTGAAATTCGGAATTTAACTGAAATAGTTTGTTGTGTAAATATTGCAAAAATGTATATAGATTTTGATCATAATTACAGAATTGTAACGAAATTTATTAATTTTATAATTAATTTAAACTGTTAATTCTAATTAATTGGATAAAAAAACACTACACGTTTATTTTATAATTGGGAATTAATAGTGTAATAATTATGTTTGCTTTTATTGTATAAAGTACTGTTTGCTAAAATATATACTAGATCTTCCAAAAACATATCTTTATTTAATATTATCAACTTGCAACCGATTTTTATAGTTCAATCTCATAACTATACCTCGCATAGTGCGGATTTGATCAGTATAGTCCTGTTGCAAAATATCTTCTTGTATAGTTAGATTAATACGGTTTTAAACAGGAACGATTTGCGTAATCTCACAACTATACCTCGCATAGTGCGGATTCGATCAGTATAGTCCTGTTGCAATAACAAACAAAATTTTGATTGAACTACAAATTAGTATACTAAATGGTCGATTTTTCTCTTCCTACGAACAAGTCTCTTCTTGTATAGTTAGATTAAACAGGAACGATTTGAGTAATATCATAACTATACCTCGCATAGTGCGGTTTCAATCAGTATAGTCCTGTTCCAATAACAAACAAAATTTTGATTGAACTACAAATTAGTATACTAAATCGTCGATTTGTCCTCTTTATACGATCAAATCTCTTCTTGCGTAACAATTTGCGTAATCTCATAACTATACCACGCATAGTGCGGATTCGATCAGTATAGTCCTGTTCCAATATTTCAAAAACAAACAAAATTTTGATTGAACTACAAATTAGTATACTAAATCGTCGATTTGTCCTCTTTATACGATCAAATCTCTTCTTGTATAGTTAGATTAATCCGGTTTTAAACGGGAACGATTTGCGTAATCTCATAACTGTACCTCGCATAGTGCGGATTCGATCAGTATAGTCCTGTTGCAATATTTCAAAAACAAACAAAACTACAAATTAGTATACTAAATCGTCGATTTGTCCTCTTTATACGATCAAATCTCTTCTTGTATAGTTAAATTAATCCGCTTTTAAACGGGAACGATTTGCGTAATCTCATAGTTATACCTCGCATAGTGCGGATTCGATCAGTATAGTCCTGTTGCAATATTTCAAAAACAAACAAAATTTTGATTGAACTACAAATTAGTATACTAAATGGTCGATTTTTTCTCTCAAGTCTCTTTTTGTATAGTTAGATTAATTCGGTTTTAAACAGGAACGATTTGCGTAATCCGCACTATGCGATGCTTTTCAAAGCTACGTATTCTAACTAAACAGGTTAATAATAAGTTTCCTTCTTTTCCATTGCGAATGCGTTATTGTTGTTTAATTTTGATGTAAAGTGGTTGGTTTCTGTGTTGTTTGTAAAGATTTATCGATTTAATCATGCTCGAAGGGCCGAGGAACGAAATCAACGAAGCTCCGGCCCAATAATTTTTAATGTCCATTATGGAGCGTGCAATTTGCTCCAGGTCTTATTATGGAATACCAGAGACCCATTAGCGGGATTTATTGCCAGTTTACCGGATTAACCTCCCCTACGACAAGCACACTAACACTAATACACTAACATGTCCTCAACAACCGCGCCCGCCCTACCCCCTTTTTCCAACCCTTTTCTCACTCTCTCACTCTCTTTACGCACTCTAAAATATCTAACAAGTTTATAGACAAATCGTTTTACGATTTTAATTAAAATCGTTTCCTTCTCAATCCATCAATACTAAATAATAAATAAAACAATGTTTCGGAATCACGTGTTTTACACGCTTAACAAAAGAGAAAGAGATATTACGCACACGCACATTGACACTCTGGATTCTTTAATCTTGATAATAAAAAAATTCCATCCTCTTCATCCCTTGAACTTCTGTGCTCTTCTACTCTCTATCTCTTTTTTACTCCCTATCTCTCGTTTTTTTTTTGCTGAACATATTATGAAGTGCTACTAAATTTAAATCCCTGAGCGGATCCCCAGGGGGTGGAGGAGAAGGTTGTTTCGGTAGGAGGGATCTACCCCCCAAGGGGATCCACTCCACTTGGGCATAATTGAATTTTCAAACCGGCAGCTTATTGGTAGGAGATTGGTTCTCTGTGTCGATTAGTTATTGCCCGATCCTGTCGATCCACCTGAACATATGGGCAATTTTAAAATAATTTTTTTTTTTTGCTTTTCACTTTTCTGGCGATAATCTTTCGAATTTTTCACACTCTGATTCTCAAATACTTAATTATTTATCTATATAGAAAATGCATGTTATTTTCTGGATAAGTACGTGAAATTTTTCTATTGGAAATTTTCCACAATTTGGTGATAAATTCTAGATTTTTTATAACATGTTTGTATTTCGTATTCATTTTATTATTATAGCCGATTACAATTTTGTATTAAACTTTTAAGAAACTAAAATTTACAGTCATGAAAGATATTTTATCAAAACATTTATTTTAAAATATTAAAATTTTCCACAATTTTCTTCATAACTTTCCATATTAAATTTATTGATTATAGTCGTTTCAACAAAATACTGTTTGAGTTTGTTTTTTGTGGTTTGTATTAAACTTTTTAAGTCACTAAGTTTACAGTCTGTATCACAGATATTTCTTATAAATCAACTTTATTTTAAAATTTCAAAACTTTTCCCAATTTTCTGATAAATTCAAGACTTCATAACTTTCCATATTAAATTTATTGATTATTGTCGATTCAATAAAATATTATTTGACTTTGTTTTACACTTTAAGAAATTTGTGTTTTGTATTAAACTTTTACGAAACTAAATTTACTGTGCGCATCACAGATATTTCATATAAATAATTTTATATTAAAATTTCATTTTTTTGATAATTTCAAGACTTCATAACTTTCCATATTAATTTTATAATTATTGTTGATTCAATAAAATACTTTTTGAATTTGTTTTTACTCTTTAAGAAATTTGTGATTTACATTACATTTTTTAACAAATTAAGTATAAGAATGAGGAAATATAGTATAAGTATGAGAGGAAAATCAAAATATATTCAAATTATTCAATTTAAAACAGAAATTAATTTTCACGATATTTCAAGATCAATTTTTCAATAAATTAATCAAACTTTCTTATTGCAAAGAAAAACTTTATAAATTTATGAATCTTTATAGATTTTGTTCTTAGTGATTGACTACAAACTAATGAATTAATATTTATATATAAGTTTCTGCAAAAAACTGCTTGCAAATATTATTTCGATTCATATTTCCTTTAATTGTAATTTGATTTCTGATCACATTTCAATTGAAAAGCTTATGTTTCTTGTATATATTTTTTTAAATTTATTAATTTTAAATAAGAATTTCAAATGTGATTTTATTGTCTTGTAAAAATCCATTGTTTAAAATTAATAATTCCTAAATAAAAACTAGTAAATTTAGTTTAAATCAATGAAATTGTATTGAAATTCTATGATTTTACAGATAATTCGATAATATTACTTAGCTTTATTACAATGAATCTAAATACGAAAGTTTCCATTAAAGTTTTAATAGAATTGTTAGTAAATAAAGTAGACTTTATTGTCTACATAAAAAAATGTATTATTTCTGAAAGGCGATAAAAGTAATAGATTCTTAAATTTTATATAAAATAGTCATTCTTTTTGTATTCATATAAGAACAGTTTTAAAGTATAGAAATATGCATTGTGTAAATTTCTTAATTTACAGAGTTTAGTCTAACTCAATGAAATTGTATTGAAATTCAATGATTTTATAGATAATTTGATAATATTACTTAGATTTATTACAATAAATCTAATTACGAAAGTTTTAATAGAATTGTTAGTAAATAAAGTAAACTTTAAATAAATCTAATTATAACTTTTGATAGAATTGTGAATAAAAAAAAAATATTGTTTTGTAGATTTTCTTAATTTCTATACAAAATGATCTTTTTTTTTTATCTACGTAACGATTGTTTTACAGTATAGAAATATGCATTGTTTAAATGAAGAAAGTCTGTATTTATTTGTTTGTGAAATGTGGTTGAAAGCACACAGAAAGACGGTGTAGACCATTTGCTATTTGGTTTTTAGGGCTTCGGTCCTGTTTGATGCCCGCACTGCGACCCGTTTTACGTCGCCAGAACTTTATAACTTCGTGCGGAATACGGAATGATCATGCATTATGTAAGGACGAGGAAGGCAGAAGCAAATGATAAATAAATGAGCGGGCTTTTCTCGTGCTTTTCGCGCGCCATCCTAGAATCGTCCCAAGATACATTATTAATCAACTCTACCTAAAACAAAAAAAAAAACAAAACAAACAACCTCGTTTCAGCTTCCAAACACATACAGTCAACAACATAATTAAGTGACTGTGCTCATAAAATACGTTTTTGTTTTCTACTGTTTTATTTCTGTTATAAGTTGAGAAAGTTTCGTTTTCTGATGATCATAATTTTCTTTTTATACAATTATTCCGTTTATTTTACTAAGATTTATTACTGTTTTATTTGTGTTAAAAGTTTCCTTTTTCTGATATATTCTTGAAAATTTTCTGAAGATCGTAATTTTCATTTTATATAATTATTCTGTTTATTTTACTAAGATTTATTACTATTTTATTTGTGTTAAAAGTTTCCTTTTTCTGATATATTCTTGAAACTTTTCTGAAGATCGTAATTTTCATTTTATACAATTATAATTTTTATTATCAAAGTTTTACTAAGATTAAAAATTAGTTTATTTTCTAAAAAAATAATGTTTGAAACACGTTTTTTACAAAATCTAGTAGAAATTCATTGATTGACTTTATTATACTTACAATTACCATTATTATAATATAAAAATCTGAAGAAACTAATGGAAATTGAATTTTTCTATTTTATTTTCTTGTTCAAATTATCCAAGTTACTTAAAGTTCTTTATTCATTTGAAAATTCTATTTAATATTTTAGTTTCATAGACTTTCTTGAATTGAATAGAAAATCTGAAGAATCATTTTTGAATGTTTTTCATGTAATAAATGTAAAAGGTCTTGTGAAGTTTTGAAAATATCTAAATTACAGCCGATTCTATACAAATATTTGTCACAAACTCAAAAAATACAATTGTATTTATGTAATATTTATAAATTTCAAAAGAAATTGAAATTAAAGAAGTTTAATTAATAATATGATTGCAATAAGTAAGAGTTTAAATTATCACAATAAATTTCAACAAAATCATGATACAAACTCTTATTTTATATTAATTTTCTGCATTTAACGTTAATATTTATATGATAAATCTTAGTTAATGTAATGAAGTAATATATAAGTATTTGTTGGAAGATATTTTCAAACTGATTATCACAATTAATTTAAATTGAAGTAATTGTATAATCTTATATAAAATCCAATCAACAAACTTTTAGATCTAATGATATATATTTAATTAGTAATATTAAGAAGAAAATAACTAATTCTTCAAAAATAATTTGATTAGGTAATAATATAAGTTATTTCTGCTTAAACTAATATGTAGATTTATTAATGTATTTTCAGTAAAATTATGGCCTACTTCAATCTTAACGATTGAATAAAATTGCAAAACAAAGGACATTCTGTAGAGAAAATGAAGGAATCAGTAGCAACGCCCTTTCAGAAACGTCTCAAATTGACGTCGTATATTCGTTTTATCTTTCTCTATTGTTTTTTTGTTGGTTGGTTGGATTGGATTCCAACAAACATATCGATTATGGATGGGTCTAACAAACCACATACATTATCATATTATATGATGATGGGGTAAGGGGGGTTTCGGGTCTGACTGACTGACTGCGTGTGCGATATACTAAATCTCTGGAATGGTCCCAAATATCAATCGACTTAATCTACTATATGTTGACACAATTGGATTTGCGGACCACCCGTGGCTAAATTTACAAGGCTCTGTTCTCATAAATCCACACTGATTGGATGTTATGGCCGCATTACGGGCATTACACAGTGCGCGCTCGAAACAGGGACTTTCCACTCCCCCACACCAAAAACACATGCATATAGTATACATATATACATATGTGGTAGACGCTAACACATACGAATGCGATCATATATTTCGCCTCGTATTGCATAAACATTACTTAATCATTTGCAAAATACGTGGTGCGTGCATCCCTCCTCAACATTGATTTACTTCTTCCACAGCTTGCTATATATTTTACCATAACAAATTTAATCAAAACCACATGATTGAAAATATACATATAAGAACAATAAAAGTCTATATCAAATTTACTTCAGTACACTTTAATATCAAATTATTAAGAAAATGTAATTGTAATTTTATGTTAATCAAATGAAAAACACAAATTTGATTAAAACTAGAAGAAAAATAACGTTTACATAACACAAATAAAAACATCTTTAATATATTCATGAATTGTAACTAATTAACATTACAATTGTATTAACTTTATTTCAGTAGACTTTAATTATTAAGAAAATGTGATTATTGTTGAATGAAAAACACATTTTTTTTGATAAAAACTAAATGTAAAACATGTATTGTAATATCTACATGGATTATAACTAATTAACATTATAATTAATTACAATTGTTAAGTTTGTATTAACTTTGTTAGAGTAGACTTGAATACTTAATTATTTAGAAAATGTAATTATTTTAATCATAGCAATTTTATAATGTAAATTGAATGAAAATAATAAATTTCATCAAAATCAGATGCAAAAAATTATTTGAATTTATTTCATTACACTACAATATGAAATTATTAAGAAAATGTAATTATTTTTGAATGAAAAACACAAATTTTTGATAAAAACTAGATGCAAAACATCTATTGTAATATCTACATGGATTATGACTAATTAACATTACAATTAATTACAATTGTTAAGTTTATATTAACTTTGTTAGAGTAGACTTGAATAAGTAATTATTTAGAAAATGTAATTATTTTAATCATAGCAATTTTATGTAAATCGAATGAAAATAATAAGTTTCATCAAAATCAGATGCAAAAAAATATTTGAATTTATTTCATTAGACTTCAATATCAAATTATTAAGAAAATGTAATTATTGTTGAATGAAAAACACAAATTTTTGATAAAAACTAGATGCAAAACATCTATTGTAATATCTTCATGGATTATAACTAATTAACATTACAATTAATTACAATTGATAAGTCTGTATTAACTTTGTTAGAGTAGACTTGAATATTTAATTATTTAGAAAATGTAATTATTTTAATCATAGCAATTTTATGTAAATCGAATGAAAATAATAAGTTTCATCAAAATCAAATGCAAAAAATTATTTAAATTTATTTCATTAGACTTCAATATCAAATTATTAAGAAAATGTAATTATTGTTGAATGAAAAACACAAATTTTTGATAAAAACTAGATGCAAAACATCAATTGTAATATCTACTTGGATTATAACTAATTAACATTATAATTAATTACAACTGTTAAGTCTGTATTAACTTTGTTAGAGTAGACTTGAATATTTAATTATTTAGAAAATGTAATTATTTTAGTCATATCAATTTTATGTAAATCGAATGAAAATAATAAGTTTCATCAAAATCAGTTGCAAAAAAATATTTAAATTTATTTCATTAGACTTCAATATGAAATTATTAAGAAAATGTAATTATTGTTGAATGAAAAACACAATTTTTTTGATAAAAACTAGATGCAAAACATCTATTGTAATATCTACGTGGATTATAACTAATTAACATTATAATTAATTACAATTGTTAAGTCTGTATTAACTTTGTTAGACTAGACTTGAATATTTAATTATTTAGAAAATGTAATTATTTTTATCATAGCAATTTTATGTAAATCGAATGAAAATAATAAGTTTAATTCAAACTAGATGCAAAATACCAATATTATTAGAAATAAAAGTTTACATAACACAAAAAAACGAAAGTAAAACATGTTTAATTAAGAGTAATTTATAACTAATGTAATTAGAACAGTTAATTACATGTTTTTATCAATTTATTTAAAAAATTGTAAATATTTAATTGTTAGAAGAAAACCTTTTACTAAAAGCAAACATAAAATGTGATTTTAACCTTTAGAAGTTAGATTTATTTATCTTAGTTTTTTTTTAAATGGATTTCATAGAGTTTAGACATTAATCAATTTGGAATAAAATGAATATTGTTGCTTGAATGAAGTTATTATTATCAATATGTATGAAGAAATCATTAATTTTATGATATCTTTGTTAATTTTTAAATACACAATTATACACAAAAGGTTTTTAAAATGTTATATGAAACTTCTATTTCTTAGTTTAAGACAAACATTTGGTTTTTTTAAGTAGATTTTTCAGTTTATTTAAGTTTCAGTTACAATTCAAATTGAAAATCCTATAAACTTAATCTCTTGAAATGCTAATATTTCGCTATTCACTACTGTTTTTCGATTTAAAAGACTTTTATTTGTGTAAATATGCAATACAGAGTATGGTAATTGTTAAGAGGTGGCGTATATGTGAGCTAGAAGTCACTAATGTTTAGTATTGTTAATATTTTGAAATTCAGTAATTTAATTAATTGTATTAAGTAATTACTACTTTGAAAATATTCTGATCTTATTAATTTATTCGATTTTCTTATAGTAAATTTATAAATTATATTTTAGTCCTATTGAGAAAATTGCAATAAGTTAAGTTTAATGCAAAGAACTTTATACCAAATCAATTGTTTAACAAAAGAAATTGATGTTATTTCAAAATTTAATCAAGTTTTCTTCTATTAATCTATTCAAATGTTCAGTTTTGAGGATTTTTTATATTAGATCTTTCAGTATATGGTTGAATATATTCAAAAATACACAAAAAATGTGTACATTAGTTTTGAAAATGATGTAGCAAGAGCACAATCCGGGACTTCTCTTCTCATCGTTAAGCGAGGTTTCACTGTACTTAATTTAATATGGTATTGTGATAAATCCTCTTAAATCTGTAAATGTTCTTAATTAAAACAAGAAAACTTATATTATTTAATAAGAAAATGAAATCTACTTTGATTAATACGTTGAAATGTAACTGATATTTATACAATTTAATACCAGACTTTGAAAAATAGACATTTCTCTTGGATTCTTGGAAAACTCTACTAATAACGTTGTTAGATGAATTACTTACTTAAAAATAAAAACAACACGAGATTCAGTTTCTTGTTGTTTCGAATAAGTTATTGGGAGAAAATCTCTTTTGTTCTTTCTTATTTGTGTGCGTGTATATTTTCGAAGTGCGTTTGGCAACGTAATTAAATTATTCTTTGTGTGAAAGAAAAGTTGGATTAAATTTTGGCCGCGAAGCGTGCAAAAGCCGCTTTCGAATGGTGGATGGAGGGAGGGATGTAGGTCCCCTTTCAACCCAAAAAAACGGTAAAACCAAGGCGAAAATAATGAAGACATTTTTCTTTTCAGCGACGTTCGGGGTAGGGTGTAATATCTGAATTTGCTGAAGAATATATAGTGAGTGAAAGAAAGAAAGAAAGAGAGGAATCCCCCTTGCGGATGTAAACAACCCTCCTACAGTTAGCGAAGAAGCTACCCCCGAAAAGAAAAAGCGAAAAATAAGGGAAAAAAGATCCCATTTATTCCCCTTAAAGACTTCATTTAAGAAAAGGGAGCCGCGATTGGAGTTTAAATTTCGCCTCTCGCTTTCTTTCCATTCTTGTTGTTGTTGCTGTTGTTATACTATTATATTGGATTTTTCGCAAAACGAAATCGCTCGATTATTTCTTGAGAGTATCGTGTTTCCAATAAGGGAAAAAAAAACTATTGTTTTCCTTTCCTTATTTCCTTCCTTTTTCTCTCTTTCTTTTTCAATTATGCGGCGATCGGACATATGTACGAATTTAATCCCGATAATCGTGGGGGTATTTTTTTTTCGGGGCAACTTATAAACCCCGCCACCCGTCCCTTGGGTCGACTTGACGGCCGATTAAGAGAGTCCCCCTTCGCGCGAATCCACACTTTCAATGAATTGGGCCCGAAACCCTCACCCCCGCTATTCGACAGAAGAGAAAATAAAATTAATTTAATCATTGCCAAAATCCCTCTTTCTAATTCATTTTCTTTTTTTTTTGTTGTTGTTTGCAGGACAACTGGACAATACCAAAGACTTTTCGGTGAGCGATGGACTCAGCGGATTCAATAAAAAGAAAAAGAAGAAGCGGCGTCATAGGTAACTATCAATTCCGATTACAAGATTCATTGGTTTTTGTTTGATTCAATTTGTTGGTGATTTCATGGGGTTTTTGTTGTTGTTGTTGTTGTTGTTGGGGGGTGCTTGTGTGTAACATATTAAACTACCCTTGGTGGGTTGTGTGGTAGGACGATTTTCACGAGCTACCAGCTGGAGGAACTGGAGAAGGCCTTCAAGGATGCCCATTACCCCGACGTCTATGCAAGAGAAATGTTAAGTCTGAAAACCGATCTGCCAGAAGATAGGATACAAGTGAGTACATCTCTGTTATTAAACTCAAATTACATACACTTAATCTATACGATCCAAATCTAATAATTTTTTAATTTATTACTTTTCAATAATTCTTAATTAAGCAAAGTTATCAAATTAAACATTGTTTTACTCACGGAATTTTATCGACTTACGATAGTTATGTTCTTAGGAACTAAATACAGTAAGATCACTCAAAGAATGACGTCTTCTTGGCAATCAAAATAGAATCGCATAGAGTATTACATTAACTAACTTTATTATATATTAACTTTATTATGCGACAATTAAGTTCTTAAAGATGATTTACAGAAATTACACTGAAAGAATGACGTATTCTTGGAAATCCAAGTAGAATCTAATGAAGTCTTGCACTTATCTAAACTATCTTAATTCTTCTCGATTTACGACATTTATATTATCGACTTGCGACAATTAAGTTCTTGAAAACTAAATACAGCTTAAGTACACTTAAAGAATGATGTTTTATTTGAAATCCAAGTAGTACCAAATATTCTAACTTATTATCTAAACTATCTTAATTATTCTCAATTTACGACATTTATATTATCGACTTGCGACAATTAAGTTCACTTAAAGAATGCACTTAAGCAAGTACACTTAAAGAATGATGTTTTATTTGAAATCCAAGTAGTATCAAATATTCTAACTTATTATCTTAATTCTTCTCGATTTACGACATTTATATTTTCGACTTGTGACAATTAACTTCTTGAAAACTAAATACAGCAAGTACACTTAAATAATGATGTTTTATTTGAAATCCAAGCAGTATCAAATATTCTAACTTATTATCTAAACTATCATAATTATTCTCAATTTACGACCAGTTCGACTTACGACATTTATACAGTATTTTATGAACTTGCGACAATCAAGTTCTTGAAATCCAAATAGATTTAAAGAGAATTTTGCAATATTATCGATATTTACTCTCACGACTAAAATTAAACTTAAGTAAAGCAATTTATTATTTCGATTAATAATTAAAGTATTCTTTTTCTATAGAGAATCAACTATAAATACAACACAAATTCGAACTGTAATATTTTTTTATTAATATTTTGTTGAAAAAGTATATTTTCAAGTTAAGTTTTGTAATTATAGAATAATAGCAACAAAATTTATATGAAGAAATCATAATTCAATTAAACTCATGTAATTATCTAAGCTGTTGAGTAAAGATGCATGTAGTTAAATAAAATTAATTAAGATTTGTAATTTGTAATTCACTTCATGCACTTGATTATGTTTACATGCTAGATTGTTATCTTGTTGATGATTTTGTCTTGCGGTTGTGCACTTATTTATTAAGTTGATAAATAAGTAACTAAGTTAGAAGATGACTGTGGGCTATGGTGGATGAGGGAGTGGAATTAGAGAAAAGGGCCAACAATTATAAATCATAAAGAGTGGGAGAAACAAGAGAATGAGAGTGAGTAGGGTTTTGCAAGGGAAGACGAAGCGCGCACCACTGATTATCATCCTCTGGCCGTCCCTTCTTTGCGGAGCACAAAACATTTAGCCATCGAGTGCAGTGAACGAGAGTTTTGGTCATAGCCCATAGTTATCATGGGTCATGGTTGTAAGATTATGGGTATAAATGGGTGTGCGTTTTATGTTTGGCAGGTTGCGGTGGGCGCCGGTTGGTGTCGCCGGCGGCGGCCGTCATCTGATTGGCCGTGTGCACGCGACGCCCCGTAATGGCCGCCCTCTGTTTGAACAGTTGAATGAATCTGCCTCGCTTGTTTTCATATAGCGTTATATAATGTATGTATGGTGACGCATTGTCAATCGCTCTCTCGACCATTCACCGACCCCCCAATGAAACGGACCCCCACCAGTCGTCATCGTCGAACCCCACCATCCCCAAACGGCAGTCGTCGCCACCGCCCCCCAATGACAGTAAACACCATGCGAACCCCCACAATTGGGGTTGGAGGGGGAAAAGCCGAAACAACAAACGCACTTCATGTAATTCATTACATACAATTTATAATCCAAACTAGCTAATTACAAAACTGTTCAATTCATTGATTTATTTACAATTCGTTGTGTTTCATCCGACATCATCAAATTAATTACATAAACTGTATTTACACTAAAAGAAAACAAATGGAAATAATATATAATCAGACGTAATTAAAACTGCGGACACCACCTACTTTAAAAAATTGACAGCTTACAAAAGTTAAGCAATTAGGTGATTTAATTAACGCAATCAATAAAAAATATACTTTTAATTACTAAACTGTTCAATTTGTGAATTTATTTGCAATATAAATAATATAGTATAAATATCAAGCAACAGCACCTCAAAATTAACAGTGCTGTTACAAAAGTTAAGTAACTCATAATGGGTGATTTGCTTGTCACATCACATACATTTTAAATTAATGAAAGACCCAACTGTGCATATTTCAAGTTTTCAATATTAATGAATTTACTTAAATACGTTTGTAATACACCAAATATTTACACTAAAAGAAAACAAATGAAAATAATATATCATCAGACGTAATTAAAACTGTGGACACCACCTACTTTAAAAAATTGACAGCTTCGAAAAGTTAAGCAATTAGGTGATTTAATTAACACAATCAATAAAAAATATACTTTTAATTACTAAACTGTTCAATTTGTGAATTGACTTGCAATATAATATAGTATAAATATCAAGCAACAGCACCTCAAAATTAACAGTGCTGTTACAAAAGTTAAGTAACTCATAATGGGTGAATTACTTGTCAAATCACATACATTTTAAATTAATGAAAGATCTATTCAATATTAATGAATTTACTTAAATACGTTTGTAATACACCAAATATTGAAAATAAGGGACATTTGTCTACTAAATCGTCTACTAAAAAGTTACATACATAATACAATGAACTTAGCAAGTAAATAATAAAAATTATTAAGCAATAAAATTAAAACATACACAGTATTAATGCAACAATACCTCGCATAGTGCGGATAATTGGTTCTGCTAATATGTAATAAACTGCACGAATTTTGTGGACTATAATGAATCCGGACTGTTCGAAACATCTAAACTTTTCCAATGATTAAAAGTTTCTTGTTTTGCTTTTAAATTATATTTATAAATGAGTTTTGATGGATGAAGTGTTTGAAGTTTTGGGTATCTTTGATCAGAGCAGACGCAAAGAACGGTATCCGCGTTGGCTTTTGCCACCATCTACCTCCCCCCGCATCCCCCGAGTGCGGCGTTCGAGGACGAAGGGTTTCGGTGCGAGAGTTGCGTAATGATTTTATATCAGAAAGCCCGTCAACAATTTGCATTTTACCTCGTCTTAATTTAATTAAACTCGGAAAGATAGGTCTCGCGTAGTTGGCAAGAATTCTACTAACGAAGTAATTATCATGGCCTGCTAATACAGAGGGAAGTTTTGTTCTGACATTCAGTTGTTTGGGGCTCCAGTATGCGCGCGTTCTCACTCACTCACTCATTCTATCGTATTTGCTTCATCTCTCTTTCCCATATTATATATTATATCTTTGTCTCTCTCTCTCTCGCGCGCTAACTCATTCTATCTATCTCTCCTCACTCCCGTCTAATGACGTAACTCGAGTAGCGCTGCTTACTTTTAATGAACTCTGGCTTCCATAATTGTTAATTGTAAATTATACGGAAAACGGATCGCCGTATTGGGTCCTGTACACACAAGCCTCCACGTATAATACATGTTATTTACTTACACAATTTTCCCCCTTCTTTTATACACGCATTTTTTTTAATTATATTTAATAAACTATTTACCAAACACCGGTTGCAATATATAAGACAGATTACATAACAAAAGTTAAACAAAGAGTGCTGTTAGCAGTCTAGATTTGTTGATGAGAAAAAAAGATTTGGTTACTTGTGATACGTTAACAAGTAACTCGTCAAGTTTATAGAGAATCTGTGAAATTTAATATAATTTATAGCGCGATTGCAATTAACTCAATTTTTGAAAAATATGCATTCATAATTAAACGATCAAAATTATAATAGATTTAATAGATTCAATTTCTTACTTCAATTTACCGTTTATTATTGACTTATTGTTTAAATTAAAAAATAAAGTAGAAATTGAAACATTATCACCATAATTTCACAGAAATTAATTAATTGCTATTGAATCTGTATACAGGAAAGTATCCAAATTTTATAGACATGATAAAGAAACAAGAAATGTATTTGAATTGTTTAAAATCAAATTTGAATGAAAATATAAACTAGAGTAAATAATATAACTATTTTATGTATAAAATAAAAAATCCGAAATGTAATCTTCTTGTATATCCGTAGACGTAAGAGTTTAGGCACAAATTTGTTCTACTGTTTATAGTAATAAATAACTCGAATGAATATATAAACATATTTTTTGTTCAACATTTAAAATTTATGAAATTAATTATAAAGATTTTATAAAAAACTTTAATATTAGAAGAAAACTGATAAAAATAAGAATTTTAGCGTTTTTACAATTAAAATCTATAAATCGACAATTTTGTATTTGACAACTTACAAAAGTTAAACAAACTTGAATGGGTATTCTCATGTAACACGAATGTAAAACTTGAATATACACACTTCTAATTTTAACCATAAGGAAAGTTTATAAATACAAAATGTTTGAATTAATTGAATAATTTCCAATTCGTTTCATTAATATTATAAGACAAAGAACAAAACGATTTTTACAACAACACTTTTGTTAGCTTTCACAGAAGTTAAGCAATTTCTTTATCACATCACATATATTTCAAATTGACGTTAGATTGAAATATTCTGATGTAATTGGTTATGGTTATAGATTCCTCTTCAGAAAGAAATGTTGTAGAAAATCATTGACTATTTGGATAAAAGTATAAAATTCAAGTATTACGAAAGTATATGTGTTATAGCTTTGTAACTTTTTCTTGCAATTATGTGTGTGCGTTATTATAATAAACTCGATTGTAGAAGAAAAATGCGCTCTGATTGAAGGGCGTGTCTTCTTGTATAGGCGTAGGAGCGAATGCACGAATGTGTCCTTTTTATGCTCGGGATAGATTTATTTCACAATAGGTCTGTCACAGACAGAAGTTGCAACGTGTCGTCAGTTTGCCACCGCGTGTCCTGTTAATAAGGACGACGCCCGCAATCCTGCGAGCGCACGAACATAAATAACACATCCACACACACGTTTATTTTTTACTCTCTCTCACTCAATAGTTCCAATACAATTCTCCATCCTCCCTTTCGCTCTACGTGTATTTGAATGTGTTTGTGTTTGTATGCACGAACAACATACGAATAAAGTATTTTAGATTGATCTGCCAGTCGCAATTTGTCAGTTTATTGAATCGCAGCATGAGTTCCCCGGTTGCGGGCAAATGTTCACCTTTAACATCATCGAATGTTTCAATGTTGTTGTTGTTGCTGTTGCAAAAGAAAGAGTGGCGTTGCGTAATCATAAATATTCGAGGGTGCTCTCTTCTTCATTCGCAATAATCCATTTGTGCTTTTTCCAATTATACGCATTCACTGGTGATGGGGGAGAGAGAGGTGGAATTCCTGCCCGGCAAATAAATAAAGGGCCGGTCACAAACACGCGAAATAATTGACTAATACCGTAATACTTCACCCCGAACCCTTAGATTAACTAGTCCCGGTCCAGTTGACCATTTGAAGCAGTCGAAGGGCTGCGAAGGGTGCTCACTGAACGACCATTCGCTTGGTCAACTGGCGGCTCTGGATGCGAGGAATGCGGGTCTCTGGTCCGAAGCTTCCCGAAAATATTCCCTATTGCGAAAGGGTTGAGGGTGGCGTTGGCGGTGGTGTTTCGATGAAGGCCCTTGCGGCAGCGCTAGAAGAACACAAGTCGCATAATCCTGTTCACGTTAAAGCCGATCAAACCCGTCAATTGACCGGAGTACTAATCTGTCAACCAAAATTAGATACAGAGGAGACGTGCTGAAGTAGGGACTAGTACAATGCTCTCTCTCACAACTGGTAAATCTCCTCGGCTCGTGCTCGAACGGCCGCCCCCAGATTTTCGTCCTTTTCCAAATTGAAATCGAATTCACGAATACCACAGTGTTTCCTTAACTAATCTTTCATAATTATTTGCAAGGATTAGGCGGTCAAAAGGGATTAAACCCTCTTTGTGTTATTATTTCATTCATTCATTCACTCACTCACTGCACGCGGTCTTATGTTACAAATAACGAATGTGTTAGTCAACAACTTTAATTGGTTTTGTAAGAACTTTATTTATTACGATTACTTTCTCATAATATGAATCATATTTTTAATCATTTCTATTCTAATTCATTATTAAAGGTGTATGAAAAAGTACCACATCAAACCACAACAAAAATAATTTAAAAAATGTGTGTATTTTTATGAAATTTTGAATCATTTTTAGGAAAATTGAAATAAGGATTAATTATTTGAAATTTTTTCGTAAATTGGTATTCTTTCTCATAATAATAATACCATGAATCATATTTTTAATCATTTCTATTCTAATTCATTATTGAAGATGTATGAAAAAGTAAGACATGAAAAATAATTTAAAAAATGTGTGCATTTTATGAAATTTTGAATCATTTTTAGGAAAATTGAAAAAAAGTAATAATTATTTGAAATTATTTCGTAAATTCGTATACTTTCTCATAATAATAATACCATGAATCATATTTTTAATCATTTATATTCTAATTCATTATTGAAGATGCATGAAAAAGTACCACATCAAATCATATTAAAAATAATTTAAAAAATGTGTGCATTTTATGAAATTTTGAATCATTTTTAGGAAAATTGAAATAAGGATTAATTATTTGAAATTATTTCGTAAATTCGTATACTTTCTCATAATAATAATACCATGAATCATATTTTTAATCATTTCTATTCTAATTCATTATTGAAGATGTATGAAAAAGTACCAGATCAAAAATAATTTAAAAATTTTGTGAATTTTATGAAATTTTGAATCATTTTTAGGAAAATTGAAAAAAATGTAATAATTATTTGTAATTATTTTGTAAATTCGTATATTTTTTTAAACTTTGAATTCAATACACTGATGTAATACTTTAGTATAACAACAAAAAATATGGATTGATTGTAGTTATTACAAATAAGTTTTTTTAATTTTTCAAACTTTATAAACAAATATACAAAAATTTTGAAGAAGAACACAAAGGTTTTCTTTTACATTACTTTATTTATTGTCAATTTATTGGTAGAATTTACTAAAAAAACAGTTTAAAGTAGTATTTTTTAATGTAATTCGTTCATAATTAAATAAATCAACAACAATTTTGTTATTCCTGAAATTCTAATTATGAAATTCGTTCATTGATGGTGGTTATTGAAAATAAGAAAAAAAAGTCTTCTCTTATATGAAAAGAAACGGTTATTGTTTTCATTTGAATTAATTAATTTTTTGTTACTTTATTGATAAGTAGTAATTATTAATTTTTCATTAAGAAAATGAGAAAACAATTTAATATTTCTGAAAAAAATTGTATCAAATATCTGACAAAAAAGGTTTACCTTTGAATTGATTTATTTACAATTAGTTTCTTGAAAGTTCTGGTTTCAATTGATAATTTTTTCATGAAGTGAACAACATGAATGAGCAACAACAATATTCAAAAAGAACAATAACTAAACTAAATAACTAAAAATAACACTTTAAAATTTTCCAAATTTAAATCAATTAATGAAATATTTGTCTTAGTTATTGTATGTTTGTATGTAAACATGTATGTTTTCATTGTATCTATTCAGTTATTTCTGTAAACAAATCTCCTATTAAATTACTATCGTCTACATATTAAATTACTTTCTATTGAATAATTAAGAAAACTCAATTAGAATCGTTTTTTTTATATATAATTATTGACTGAAAAAAATGAAAAATTAGTTTAGTATATATTTGTATATCAAATCCCCTATTCAATTATTATCCTGAACTTACCTTGTTTAACTTAACTTAATTATAATGTACATTTTCGTTAAATCAGGTTTACCTTTGAATTGATTTATTTACAGTTAGTTTCTTGAGAGTTCTGGTTTCAATTGATAATTTTTTCATGAAGTGAACAACATGAATGAACAACAACAATATTCAAAAAATGTATGCTTGTAATTACTAAAAATAACAGTTTAAAATTATCATTTTCCAAATTCAAATTAATTAATGAAATATATGTCTTAGTTATTGTCTGATTACTAATTTGGTTTAATGAATGATTTAAAATTTTATTCAAATTTGACTACTTTGCATGTAACATCTTTGTAATTGAATGAAACGATGTTGATTTTGTCAAGTGGGAGTAATTTAATTACATAATTAAATAGAGCAACTACACAAAAAAAAGAGAGTGTCTGAGTGTACGCAACGAAATTCGATTATGAAAATGTAGTGCAATGATGATGCGATGATTTATATGCTCGATCCAAATAAAATACACACACACACACATTACAGCAAAACACAAAGTACATTATCGCCTGGGGTTTGTTAACACGAGTAGTAACAGTTTTAAGAGTAGTTAACTTATGTGTGTGTGTGCGAAGGGGTAGTAATAGTAGTAGTAGATGGTTGGGGGAGGATTTTGGGGGAGCCGAGCGAGGGATGTGTTTAGAATGTGTTTTTGGGGTTTGGACCCTTAGGGGACATATAGCTAGTCATTAGAGCATTACGCTGAAATTAATTTACCAGTGTTACCAGTTTGTTACTTAATGAATAAAGTTTACCTATAAACAGATTTCATAAATGCACCAATTCATCGTTCGGTTAATCCCGAGCACAAAACCCCAACGCGACCCCTCATAATCACCACGCAAATAATTACAACGTTGCAGTTTACAAATTGAAACGAAATTTACAACAGAAGAAAAAAACAGGATTTAAATAATTATTATTCATTGTAATTAGGATTGATTAAATATTTAGTATTGTGCGAAACGTCGTCCCATTTGTTAATTCCCCGCGGGGATGTTTCGCACTTTGATGCGTGACGAGGGGTGCCTCCAAATGAATGCTAATGTTTGCGTTAAACTTATATATATATAAGTATATATATAGAGTGTGTACGTGCACACGCAAAACTTTCACTTTCACACCATTTGATCTCCCTGGAGGTTCCGTACTTATCGCATGCTGCATACTAAATCAAACGCATCAAAACCTACCAAAGCTCAACATTATTAAACCCTCTCTCAGTTGCTCCCATGAAAAATAAATAAATGAATAAATGAAACAGGCTATTACATCTGTAGTGTGCCCTGGAGACGCCGAGTAATTGGATCACAAGATTATTCGTTTTCGCAGCTTTTTTTTTATGCCTCTTTCAGTGAACGGGAGTTTAGTGGGAAATAATGAATGAGTTATCAAAGTTGTTACACTTTTCAAAGCCTTTTCATTACAACTGTTTTTATTATAATAGTTTAATTGACAAGATGAAGAAGTTCAAAACTGATTAAAACTATCGATTATCTAATTGTTTATGTTCTATGTTTTCTTTGTATTTATTCAGTTATTTCTATAAACAAATCTCTTATTCAATTACTATCGTTTACATATTAAATTACTTTGTATTGTATAATTAAGAAAACTTAATTGAAACTGAAAGAAATGAAAAATGAGTTTAGTATATATTTGTATATCAAATCCCCTATTCAATTATTATCCTGGACTTACGTTGTTTAACTTAACTAATTTAATTAAAATGTACATTTTTGTTAAATCAGTTTTAATTCTGTAAATTTTACATTGATTCAGTAAAAAAAATAGAAAATCTGAAATAAAATTAAGTAAACTTTAATATATTTTTTTATATTAGAGTTCAATACATGAGTAAGTAGATTAAGTTGATTAACTTTAGTTATTATAGTGTAAATATTTTATTAATACTGTAAATTTTATAATTGCTTCATCGTTTTTGTCCTACTAAAATATAATTAAGAAAACTTAAATAGAATTAGATTTTTTGTAATTATTGACAGAAATAATATAAAAATTAGTTAACATAATAAATATCCTATTCAATTACTATCGTCTACATATTAAATTACTTTGTATTGAATAATTAAGAAAACTTAATTAGAATCTATTTTTTTTTATATAATTATTGACTGAAAGAAATGAAAAATTAGTTTAGTATATATTTGTATTGCAAATCCCCTATTTAATTATTATCCTGGACTTGCGTTGTTTAACTTAACTAACTTAATTATAATGTACATTTTCGTTAAATCAGTTTTAATTCTGTAAATTTTACATTGATTCAGTAAAAAAAATAGAAAATCTGAAATAAAATTAAGTAAACTTTAATAATTTTTTTATATTAGAGTTCAATACAAGAGTAAGTAGATTAAGTTGATTAACTTTAGTTATTATAGTGTAAATATTATATTAATTCATTTTTTTCCCTGTAAATTTTATAATTGCTTCATCACTTTTGTCCTACTAAAATATAATTAAGAAAACTTAAATAGAATTAGATTTTTTTGTAATTATTGACAGAAATAATATAAAAATTAGTTAACATAATAAATATCCTATTCAATTACTATCGTCTACATATTAAATTACTTTGTATTGTTTAATTAAGAAAACTTAATTAGAATCGATTTTTTTTATATAATTATTGACTGAAAGAAATGAAAAATTAGTTTAGTATATATTTGTATATCAAATCCCCTATTCAATTATTATCCTGGACTTGCGTTGTTTAACTTAACTAAATAATAATGTACATTTTCGTTAAATCAGTTTTAATTCTGTAAATTTTACATTGATTCAGTAAAAAAAATAGAAAATCTGAAATAAAATTAAGTAAACTTTAATATTTTTTTTTTATATTAGAGTTCAATACATGATAGTAAGTAGATTAAGTTGATTAACTTTAGTTATTATAGTGTAAATATTATATTAATTCAGTTATTTTTTTGTAAATTTTATAATTGCTTCATCGTTTTTGTCCTACTAAAATATAATTAAGAAAACTTAAATAGAATTAGATTTTTTTGTAATTATTGACAGAAATAATATAAAAATTAGTTAACATAATAAATATCCTATTCAATTACTATCGTCTACATATTAAATTACTTTGTATTGTATAATTAAGAAAACTTAATTAGAATCGATTTTTTCTATATAATTATTGACTGAAAGAAATGAAAAATTAGTTTAGTATATATTTGTATAGCAAATCACCTATTCAATTATTATCCTGGACTTGCGTTGTTTAACTTAACTAAATAATAATGTACATTTTTGTTAAATCAGTTTTAATTCTGTAAATTTTACATTGATTCAGTAAAAAAAAATAGAAAATCTGAAATAAAATTAAGTAAACTTTAATATATTTTTTTATATTAGAGTTCAATACATGATAGTAAGTAGATTAAATTGATTAACTTTAGTTATTATAGTGTAAATATTATATTAATTCAGTTTTTTCCGGTAAATTTTATAATTGCTTCATCACTTTTGTCCTACTAAAATATAATTAAGAAAACTTAAATGGAATTAGATTTTTTTGTACTTATTGACAGAAATAATATAAAAATTAGTTAACATAATAAATCTCCTTTTCAATTACATACTTGTACATACATTAATTCACTTTAGTAATTATCCTGTTTATTAAATCAGCTTTTATTTATTTATTGTAAATTTTACATTGATTCATTCACATAACTTTTCCTACTATAAAATATATAATTTAATTTGTATAAACTATGCTTAAATTGCTTTGATTATTGATTAAGTAATGAATGATAATCAAAGCTATTTGAGCGTTCATCAAAAAGAAAATGATAGTAATCATATTAAAATGCCAATTGTTGAATATTTGAGGTCATTTATTCCATGTCGTTTAATCGACAAAAAGAAAATGATAGAAGGATGAATGAATTCGATCGTTTTTGGGGCGTAATTTATACGGAAATTTGTCACTCGACGATTGTGATGTGAGCAAACAGCATTAAGAATATTAACATCGACTCAGAGAAGGTGGTGTATTGTCTCGTGTTTCGTGCGGGATCAACCCGGATGACGGACAGAAATTTCTTTATACTTTTTTTGATCGTGTCTTTACTTTTACTTCTTTTTATTTTTGTTTCACTCCTTTGCCAGAAAACGCAACGAAAAGAAAAAAGAAAAGAAGTGAAAAAAAAGACGTCAGTCTCTCTTTTCGGACTATTATGTGCTAACAATGGATTGGAAAAGTGGCAGCCCTTAACAAGTCCGTAACAAGTATCATTATATTCCGAACAACATTGGACAATAATAAAACAGGAGAGGTGGTGTTAATCATTACGATTTGAGGATGGCAGGTGAATAAAAAAGTCTGCACGTCGTCATCGTGAATCGACGATTTTTTCAACCTCTTCCCGGATGCTCAACTCTCCTCTCTTTCTCTCCTTCTCTGCATTGTACTTATATTTATTTATTTATTTCATATACAGGAATACATAAATAAATAACTTTTAATACGCTTCATTTCGGCGCTCGGTTTACATATTGTTACGTACTCTTCTCCACACTCTATGTGTAATATAATATTTGCCAACCAATACAGCCAGGCTTCTAACAAAGTGTCTGTTACTAATAGCTACTTGTATAGCTAACAAGTGCTCTTTTCTCACCACCTTCTAGCGCTCGTATACACGTACACACATGCACACACTACAAGTGTTCACGAGCATCGAGAAACTAGCTTCTAGGCCGCCCTTTTTTTTGTCCCTTTTCCCCAACAACACCTTTCAACGCTCACACACAAACCCATCCACCTACACTACACTACGATCACAGCACACTGCAAACAATATTTATCCCATTTACTTTTTTTTTTATTATCCCATAATCCACAAACATCATCCTCAATATTAAATTGAAATCATACACTCACTAAACCATACTTTCCAAGTAACAAGTATTAATACAAATACTCCATTTTTTTTTTGTATAAGCTACATGAAAAAGTATTCAATAATTGTTTTTATTTATATCGTAGTAACATTGAGGAAGTGTACTTGACATTATACTTGACATGATACTTGACAAGTAAAATGGTCAATTGTAATAGCAAATTAAATGGTCAATATAACGTCTATGGACAAATAAATAAAACACAAGTACTGCATAAGGTCAAAATGACCCGATTATTAAAGATTTAAAAAAATAGAACAATTTATTGTTGTTTTACAATAAACACTGATTAATTCTTATTATTTAATGAATATAACATCATTTAAAACTAATTATTTTTGCTTCTACTAGAAAGTATACTATAACAGTGATTCTTAAACTTTTTGGACATAAACAGTTTTTGCGACTCCCCCCGAAGAATGGGTATAAGTAGAAAAACAACTAGGATTGATCTGTCATTAATTATTTGCGACCCCCCAAATATTTTACCAAAATTTCGAATCATTGTCAGTTTTGTATAAGAAACTAAAAGGTGACTAAACTTGGGTTGAAGGAGATTCATCATCTGAGTGATATAACACTAATTTATAACAATATTGTATACAAAAAAGTGTTAACTAAAAACAATAGTTATAAAAGGTTTTCTTATTGAGAAATTTGTATAATAATTTCGTATAAAGAAAACAAAAAAAATGAATTACAACCGACTTCCCAGAAACGTCTTCATTTAATTCGTGTCTTCATCATCATCATCGTAATTTTCATCCGCCCATTATTATATTCGAATATTTCCTTCGGTGTGTGGCCACACCAGTTGGTGAACAACATAAAAAAAAGTATATATAATAAGCACAGGAAAAAAGATGTTCTGAAAAGATATTGTGCTAAGCAAACACCAGGTCGTAATTATCTTGTTAACGGCCCTAAATTATCTCCTTCTTTCTTTTTTTATTCTGAAGTTCAAGAGGGAGAGTTCTTCAAGAAAATAATATATATAAAAAAAATATATAGAAACGAGACTCATCGTTGTCCATCGAGTGGCTGTTGCACCTCTCGCATCGTGTTTTTCCTCCAAATGATGACTTAACAAAAAAGTAGGAAATCCACCTAACTAAGCCCCTATAATACTTGACCATTTAACAATCCAAATATTATTTCTCTTAATTAACGACTCCGGAAAGGCAGACAGGCATAAGCCCCAAACATCATTCTCAACATTGAATTTAAACCATATACTCATTAAACCATACTTGCCAAGTAACAAGTATCAATACAAATACTCCATTTTTTGTATAAGCTAAAGTATTCGATAGTTGTTAGTAATAAATGAAGTAGACAATAGTTTTTTTTACATGATACTTGACAAGTAAAATAGTTAATTGTGTGCTGAGTAATTGATATAGTTTCGCAAATTAAGTTGTTAAAAATAATACTTGACTATTACAATCTAAATATTATTTCTCTTAATTAACGACTCCGGAAAGGCAGGCAGACATAATGCCCAAACATCACCCATACTTGCCAAGTAACAAATATCAATACAAATACTCCATTTTTTTATAAGCTAAGTATTCGATAATTGTTAGTAAAAAATAAGTAGACAATAGTTTTTTTTACATGATACTTGACAAGTAAAATAGTTAATTTTGTGCTGAGTAATTGATATATTTTCGCAAATTAAGTTGTTAAAAATAATACTTGACTATTACAATCTTTATATAATTTCTCTTAATTAACGACTCCGGAAAGGCAGGCAGACATAATGCCCAAACATCACCCATACTTGCCAAGTAACAAGTATCAATACAAATACTCCAGTTTTTGTATAATCTAAAGTATTCGATAGTTGTTAGTAAAAAATAAAGTAGACAGTTGTCTTTTTTACATGATTTTTACAACACAATACTTGACAAGTAAAATAGTTAATTTTGTGCTGAGTAATTGATATATTTTCGCAAATTAAGTTGTTAAAAATAATACTTGACTATTACAATCCAAATATTATTTCTCTTAATTAACGACTCCGGAAAGGCAGGCAGACATAATGCCCAAACATCACCCATACTTTCCAAGTAACAAGTATCAATACATATACTCTATTATTTGTATAAGCTAAAGTATTCGATAGTTGTTAGTAATAAATGAAGTAGACAGTAGTCTTTTTTACATGATTTTTACTACATGATACTTGACAAGTAATTAATTTTGTGCTGAGTAATTGATATATTTTCGCAATTTAAATTGTTAAAAATAATACTTGACTATTATTTCGCTTAATTAACGACTCGGGGAAAACTAGGCAAGAGGAATGCAACGAGTAAAGTTTGTCGCTCGTTACGCATTCGCTAATATTGTATCACCCTTTCTTTGAATAGAAATTTTCACCCCGTTCCATTATTTCGGTTCCTATTCTTGTTTGGGGGAGAAGTTGGTTTGGTGCAATTTGCGAATTTTTCGACTCAGCAGGGATGTTGTGTTCGTGGGGGCGGGCGAGAGATGCACGTGGCCCCATAAAATGAAGCAGATTCTCATGACATATCACGTATCTCACGTATTATCATCATCATCATCATTATTATTCGCTCGTTATTAAAATTTCGAAATGGGGCGCGTTTTAATCGCGCCCATAAACATTAACCGAGAAGAAAGAACGAAGAATTATGCAACTGGTAATTGGAAGATGCAAATATCAGGATTCTTCTCGACGCCTCATTTGATGCGAGTTAACAGTGAGATGTTTACATTAAGATAATCATTGCTTTAAGAGTGTTTATCCTACTGAATTTACATGTTTCCAAATGAATCTTATGGTAGTTGTTATTTAATGAAACGAAATGATTTGTTGATTATAAAAACTGAATTAAAATTAGATTTAATTACAGTTTATGAAACTTTGAAAAGTTTTTGTTGATGATTCTTGAAGTAATTTTATTGCTTGGTTTTTTGTGGGTGGATTAAATGGAATTGGAATTAATTGAGGATAGAAAATTTCAAGAAATGTAAGATTAAATGACAATAATTGAAACGCGATGAGAGTATATGTTTATTTGTGTGTGGGAGAGAGAAATGGATGAGTGAATGATCGAAACTGCGGTTTTCCCCCGAATGCCTGGGATATTGTTATGTTAAGAGATTGAATGGACGTTAGGATGGATGGATAAGTGTAATTAAATGACGGATTTGACCTATCGGCCGCGTGGGCTCTATTTATATGTTTTGGCATCGTATATTGTTGCCCGTTGTTGTGTGCATGTGAGCAACGGGCGAGAGGATGGAAAGACGACGGTTTTTGAGGTCTTTTCATGTGGGATAAGAGTTCTCGAGAAGTGGTCTACGGAAAAGAGCACAATGGCCATTGTTACCACGAAAGTCAAGATAGAAATATACGTATCGAATGAAAGAGAGTGAGCGAGCGAGAAAGAACGGGAACTCGTTGAGATGATGCGCGCACAACATTCTCAGACGTTTATGCGTTTAACAAATAATCAAACTGATGGACACTAATAACGCGTCTTGATTTGAATGATCGCAACAGCGATACACCTCGATGGTTGGGATGTGTTGGATGGATGTCTACGATCATTATGGGCATGATTATGTTGTTGATGATGCGGCACAAAGGACGACATCGCTAATTGTTTAAATACGTCTCGATGCATCCGTCTCTTCGTAACATCCGAACGAACCGATGATGTCCATCCAAAAATATATCGAGAAAGCAATTAATTGAGATGAGATTGTCTTTAAAAAAAAATCCACTCTTCACAAATAAATTGCCACAATTTCTTTGTAAAGTAAACAAATACATTGTATCAACACCCAACTCTACAACACAATACTTGCCAAGTAATTCGTACTAATTAACTAACCTGTAGAGATGTACTGGATATTTGAAGTTTACATAATTATCATAGTTTGTTTCAAGTATTTTGAGCAGTTTTATTGACTACTATTGTAAACACTTAAGTTTCCTATAATATTTATCATATACTACTAGTAATAGTATACTTGACAAAAGTAATTTAATAAATACGTTACAACTATCATAACTAGATTTTTCTTCTATATACAGCAATACCTCGCATTGCAATTAATTGAGATGAGATTGTCTTTAAAAAAATCCACTCTTCACAAATAAATTGCCACAATTTCTTTGTAAAGTAAACAAATACATTGTATCAACACCCAACTCTACAACACAATACTTGCCAAGTAATTCGTACTAATTAACTAACCTGTAGACATGTACTGGATATTTGAAGTTTACATAATTATCATAGCTTGTTTCAAGTATTTTGAGCAGTTCTATTGACTACTATTGTAAACACTTAAGTTTCCTATAATACTTAGCATATACTACTAGTAATAGTATACTTGACAAAAGTAATTTAATAAATACGTTACAACTATCATAACTAGATTTTTCTCCTATATACAGCAATATCTCGCATAGCAATTAATTGAGATGAGATTGTCTTTAAAAAAAAATCCACTCTTCACAAATAAATTGCCACAATTTCTTTGTAAAGTAAACAAATACATTGTATCAACACCCAACTCTACTACACAATACTTGCCAAGTAATTCGTACTAATTAACTAACCTGTAGACATGTACTGAATATTTGAAGTTTACATAATTATCATAGCTTGTTTCAAGTATTTTGAGCATATACTACTAGTAATAGTATACTTGACAAAAGTAATTTAATAAATACGTTACAACTATCATAACTAGATTTTTTCTTCTATATACAGCAATACCTCGCATAGTGCGGCTTTCATCAGTCCGGATTCTCTATTGAAAACTTCAAAACAAACTATTTTTTTTTCATTGAGAAAAATTAAAATTAATTCTAAAAAATCAGTGCACAAAACGATTTTTTTTTATACACAAAAGAAGTTTTTTTCTGAAGTTTCTTTTTGTCCGGTTTAAAACAGTCCAGAACGGATTATCCGCACTATGCGAGGTTTCTATGTAATTTGAACACCGACATGATGTGTTTAGACTACATAATTACAATTTAATTGTTTTTTTTCTATAATTATCATTACTTGATTCTTAAATAATTGTAGAAGTATGCTACTTGACAAGTTACTTATCAAGTGACTCGTGTTGTGTACGATATAGTCGTAGTCGCCTTGGTTACCATAACTTTTTGTTATACTTTTGGAGGTTAAATATATCATAATGAGATGAAAGTAGACTACTACTACTACTTGATAATGTAGTTGTAAAAGTAAAAGTAATCACAAATATCTTGTAGATCCTAGGGATGGTCGTAATGATTATTATAGCCAATTTTGAGTTGCATTTGCTCTTCTTATAGTACTTGTAATACTGTGTTACTTGCCAAGTAAATTGGTAAATTAAATTATAGTAGTTTTTGTTCTTGATTCATGATTTCAATTAGATATTTCTTAATTTTCATATTTTCAAAGTACTTCTACTAATAGACGAGACTTGCCATGTACAGCGTATCAAGTATCTCGTAATAGTTGTAGTACTACAGCTTTCGTTTCCAAGAGTATCTCTAAAGCATACAATACCTCGCGTAGTCCGGTTTTGCCAATAACCCGTATTAATGTAGGAATTAAATATATACAAAAATGAAACTTTTTAGCTCATTTTGTTTTGAAATTTTCAATAGTAAATCCAGATTCATTAAAACCGCACTATGAGAGGATTTGATTATTCATCTTTAATGTACTCTTTTTTTTTTTCTTATTAACAGACGTGACTTTCCGAGTATATATCGTATTGAGTATTTCGTTTTATGTATTCGTATTATATTGGGCGAGGGTGGACGAATGGTGAGGAAAATTTTTAATTAAGCCGCCATCCGATTTGCTGCAGCTGAATTCTTAATTCGTATTTCAATAAACGACGGGTGGATGCGGCTGCTGCTGATGGCGGCGCAGGACTAAGAGAGGATAGAAAGAGTGAGTGAGTAAGTGTGTGAGAGAGAGAGAGATAGTCAGCAGGAGGAATATTTATACGAGTCATCCTGCAGGAATGCGAGGCTCGTAAGGGGTGGGCGAGGACCATTCTTAATTGACTAATTCCTGGCATAATGGGTAATTGCTATTCCGTCGGCTTATTGACTCTAAACCGATTATACTTCTATATTAACCATTTCGATATTCCGAACGGATTATCTGAAGCTCTTCCTCTCCAATTCTCTCTATCTCGCCCCACATATTAATAATGGTCTTTTCCAAATTGATTTCCTCATATAATAGAAAGAATTCGCAAGAAATAATTCAATACTTTCTGCTTGATTTAACAAACACTTTAAATACAGAAATTTAGTTATTATTTAGATTTACGTAATTACACAAAATCGGTATAGATTTTAATACAAATTGCAAGCAAATGAAACGTTTATTCCTTGATTTACATAAAGATTTGTAAAACTACAAAAAATTAGAAAATAGGAACATTAAATTTGTTTAATCAATTATCATAAATTATTTGGAAGAAATTTACTTTTACTAAAACTCAAAGAAAATGATGATTTATACATTCTACTTTGTGCTTGATTTCAAACACTTTAAATACAGAAATTTAGTTATTATTTAGATTTACGTAATTACACAAAATCGGTATAGATTTTAATACAAATTGCAACCAAATAAATCGTTTATTCCTTGATTTACATAAAGATTTGTAAAACTACAAAAAATTAGAAAATAGGAACATTAAATTTATTTACTCAATTATCATAAATTATTTGGAAGAAATTTACTTTTACTAAAACTCAAAGAAAATAATGATTTATTCATTCTACTTTGTGCTTGATTTCAAACACTTTAAATACAGAAATTTAGTTATTATTTAGATTTACGTAATTACACAAAATCGGTATAGATTTTAATACAAATTGCAACCAAATGAAACGTTTATTCTTTGATTTACATAAAGATTTGTAAAACTACAAAAAATTAGAAAATAAGAACATTAAATTTATTTAAACAATCATCGTAAATTCAACAACTCAAAAAGTATGAACGTTTATATTGTTAAGTCTTATATTAAGTTGACTTTCATAAATGGAAACTATAAACTTACTCAATTTCATAACTTAAAAAAAACTTAGATTAAACCAAACGAAAAAAACATACTTAAATTTCATACATTCAAAAACTTGACTCAAAATGCATGATTCTTTTATATTGTTTAGTCTTATATTAAGTTGAGTTTTATAAACTGAAACAATAGCTAACTTCGAAACTAAAAAAATAACTTGGATTGAACCAAAGATAATATGTGTTTCGAAAACTGAAAAATTAGACTGAAAATCATGATATATCTTATACAATTTTAACTTGACTTTGACTTGAAATATATACTCAACTTCATGACTGAATTAGCATTATTCCTTGTTTTGTTATGAAGACTTAAATTAAGTTAATGTTAATAAAATAAAACAAATACACACTCTACATCGTGACTAAATAAAACGTATTACATTTCATAGATTGAAACAAATAAAAATGATTGAAAAAACTGTATAAAATTGTGATGTTAGGACTGAAATTAAATTAGATTTTATAGATTTAACAGAATATAACGTTGAGATATTGTGATTTAAATATAGAAATTTAGTTAATATTTAGATTTACGTAATTTCACAAAATCGGTATAAATTTTAATACAAATTTTAATTGCAAATAATAATTATCATAAATTATTTGGAAGAAATGTTCTTTTACTAAAACTCAAAGAAAATGATGATTTATTAATTCTAACATGAAGAAGATTACTAATCTTAATGCTACATAAATATATTAATAAATTTAACAAAATAAATTGAAAATTACTTAAAAAAAAACCTAATAGAAAGAACATTGTAAAATATGTAATATTATTCTACAAAAAATTTAAACTTTATAATATTATTTCATCAACGAAACATATAAATTAAAGTATTATATTTGAAATTTGTCTAAGTATTGATTTTGAACTGACAATATAAAAAAGAGTTATTTCATTCACATATAGACGCTTCGAATTAATGGATTTACAATATCCATTTATGATTTCAGTTAATTTTACAAATTAATTTAGTTAGTTTACTGAATGTTCTTAATCGAGATGATTTTCAATGAAAATTTAACCAAATAGAAAATATTTCAGTTTCAAATTTATAATTTCAGTAAATCTTACTAATAAATTTCATTAATTCACTGATGGAAATGGATTTGTAATGAAAAAAGTCTAATTTAATCAAAATTATGGACAACCTCTAAAAAAGACAAACGCGAAACTTTGATGTAATCGAGTTAACACCGGATATTGTTTGAAATAATAATAGACAAGAGAATGAAGGAAAAAAAGAATGAAGGAAAACAAAGAGTGTCTCGACTATAATCGATGTAATACATTTAATGTAGTTTGGTTTATAATTCCGGTCGCGTTGAATCGCGGCAATGACAAATTTCGGTGTGAATTACGACGTAATCGAATTACGCCTTCCGTTGAATTATTGAGGAGAAGGATGGAACGTTTCTTCGTTCGCGTCAATTTTTATTATGTATTAGTTTTTTTGTTATTCACAGTTCCCTCGGTAATTATTCATGAGCCGGGGATATAATATTGATATTTAGGGGTAAAAAAAACTCTGATACTCATTTTTCTTCGTTTTCTCTCTCTCAGTCTCGATGTGTTTGGTGGATATGCATTGTGCGAACGTGTGCGGACGCGTGGCGGACGCGTGCCGCCCCAGTCGGGCCACTACAAAAAAGAAACACATAGATACCTAACGAAGCGATTGTCGCGTGTCTCATCCACGTTCAATTACTTTGTGGTATTATTAGACTATAATTATCATTGTGTTTGAGAAAAAAAATAATAATCCTGCATAACTGGTGGATGAAGAGAGTAGTAGTGCATGTGCCCTGATTCATCGACAATGGGAATGTACACACTTTTTTTTTGGGGGCCCTATGTTTCCGTTCCCTAATCTCGTTTTTTCACGCCTAACTAACGCCGAAACCGAGTATTCTTTTATCCGCAAGTTTATGCTCTAATTGGATGATTATTACCGCACCGAAATCGTCTTTGATGTATCAATTTACTGCAGAGCTTTACACAACTTTTTTTTTATCTAAATACTGTTATTACAATAATTACTAAATATTAGTTAATAGAGAAAATTCTATAGATATTTCAAGATCAAACTCATACACTAATAATAGTCTAATTACATGATTAATATAACATAAAATCGTCATAAAATTTGGTATAATAACGACTTATTTTGTATTCTTAGATATTCAAAAGTTTACATAAAGTTTATAGAAGCAATATTGAAGTTCAAACTTATACAAATTCTCTAATAAATTATATAATAGTTCTAATATAAGTTCTAATAAATTCTAAGAACAAACTAAAAAAAACTAAAACAATTGTTTTATACTATTTTCCAAGTTTTTTTTTCATAAAGTTAATTAAGAAATGAGATTTTGGAAATTTACAAATGTAACAAAAATTATAATATGTAAATGAAAAATTAAAGAACAAAACAAAATTTCGAATTTCCAATAAAATTATTTGTTAAATTGATCCTTTCTTAATGAGAATGTTTATATTTTTAATAATAGAAAGTAAATTGTAATTACAAATTAACCATTTGCGGACGACCGGCGGATATATCCGCCATATCCATTAAACAGTGGGCTTTGATCATGCAAAATTGCATACAAAGCCACTGTGATTGTTTGTAAAACCACTGTCTCTCAAAATCACGTTATTAGTTTAGGAAACAATGTTAGATAATACAAAAAAAACAACACATGGAAAATTCATAATGAAACTTATGGTTTTTATCAAATGAATTAGTTTCCTTTTTTTTTTGTAGACGTCAAACAGAAATAATATTTTGCGGAGCGTACGTAATGAGAAATAAGAGGGATTTTGGCATCCTCTGCGAGACTTTCGGGCGTCAGAGTAGTAATGCGCGGCAACCACTCGGTCCTCTCCGGCCTATTCATCTTGTTCATCTCTTCCTTTTTTTTCCCATCTTGTTTCTGCTCATTTGTCGTTGCCTTCTTTTTGTTTATCTCTCATGCTCATCCTCATTCTCCTGCTGCTTCTCTTTACCCCCAAGAAACTGAGCCTGGTTTTCAACATTTCGTGATTACAAAAGCACAGTTTCGGGTGAGCCTCTCCTTCATTGTTGTTACACAACCGTACACACCTTCAACAACTACAAAAACTAGAGAAAACAACTTTAACATTTCAACTCCATCCAATTAATTACTGTTTTGAGAGATTTCATATTCATAAAGAATGAATAAACTAAATGTATTTTTTTCAAAAGTATGTAATGACTTTCATTAAGATTAATGTAAGCTTTACATAATCATAGATATAAGATATTATCTAGATTAATCTAGATGCTAAATTTTCATATTCAATATAATAACTTTAAAAAAAAACTTAAATTACATTGACAAAAAAATCTTATATTGAAATACAAAATAAAAATTTAGTTGTTTTTTATAGACTGAAAAAGCATGAAACATTTATATTGTTAAGTCTTATATTAAGTTGACTTTCACAAATAGAAACTACAAACTTACTCACTTAGATGACCAAACGAAAAAAACATTATTAAATTTCATACATTCAAAAACTTGACTCAAAATGAATGATTCTTTTACATTGTTAAGTCTTGTATTAAGTTAACTTTCATCAACTGAAACAAGAAAATACCTAACTTTAAAACTAAAAAAATAACTTGGATTGAACCAAATAAAATATGTATTTCGAAAACTGAAAAATTAGACTGAAAATCATGATGTGTCTTATACAATTTTAACTTGACTTTGACTTGAAATTGAAAAATATATACTCAACTTCATTTTTTTGTTATGAAGACTTAAATTAAAATATATTACATTTCATAGATTGAAACAAATAAAAATGATTGAAAAAGCTTTATAAAATTGTGATGTTAAGACTGAAATTGAATTAGATTTTATAGATTTAACAAGGACGACGTAACATGAATAGAGTAATCACATTAAATGATCATTAATGGTTTGGTAGTTGCGACATGCATCGTGCAGGGTGGAAATATTTTACGATTATGAATTTATTGCGCGCAAAGGACGAATTTCCTTCTGCAAATCGTATTAATTCGAGCCATTACCTCTTTAAAAACAATCCGAAAACATTTACAAATGGGCCGCGCACCACGGATTTCGTGAAACCTCCCCCACCGAACCATTTATTATAATTATATTTGCATAATTACGTTATTACATCAGAGGAGGCGGCGTTTTAGGGGGCGCCACCAGCGCGTGCAACGAAATGTATACATTCGTAAAATATATGTTTGGTGAAAGATGGAAAGAGAGAGATGATGATGATGTTTTTTTTTTGTGAGAAGAAAGTAACGTGGATTGATGGTCGTGGATAAAGAACCGCTTGTGTGGAAACAGCTTTTAATTTAATAATTGTCGACTAGGGGTTTGGGTTGACTTTGGTTTGGAAACATCCCTCGCGTGGGTTTGGGGGGGGATTGTAGAAACCATAAATGCGACCGAGCGCGCGATCTATGATGATTGATAACACCGATTTATGTAATTTCATTAGCGTGATTCCACCACTATATACTTATTATGTAACTGTACCGGTTTTAGGAACGGAAAAAAAACAATAAAAAATGCACGTGTCTGTTGAAAATATTAATTTCTTTTTATTAATTTTCTTATTTTCAAAATTTTGTACATAAATACATAAAAGTATCAGAATCAGAAAGTAGACAGAATCATCAAATAATCAAAGATACTGTCGGAATTTTGATACTGTCGGCATTTCGTTTGTCGGGATTTCGTCTGTCGGGATTTGGATTGACACCGACAAAATTTACCACATATTTGTCAACTTCGAAGTATAATGTGTATGCAATACTTTATACAATATAGTTTAGACCTCTCTTGTTCATATCCTTAACTAATCTAATGTTTTCACTTTTCAATGTTTAATTATGTTAATTTTTGTCACAAAATTCGATAAGAAAGTGGTGAGTTTCGAAACTCAAACTAAATATTAAAAAAATCTTATGTAATAGGAAGTAGTAATTATAATTTATCAATGAATTTGTACAAATTACCTATAAACATTTACAAATATTAATTGCAAAGAGTGTCCCAAAATTAACGCAAGATTTGAAATTGCCGCCATTTATGCAATAAAGTGTTGGAAACACCAAAAAAAAACAATTTGAAACTTTACTGCGCAAAGGGCGGCAAATTCAAATCTTGAGTTAATTTTATTTATATTATATTTCAAACGTTCACAACAGTTGCATTGACGCATCAAATTTACCAAATTTTTGTGGAAATAATTGGATTCGAAATATTCGGGCTGTCAATTTGATTTGTACAATTATCAATTCAATTGTTTTTCAACAAATTATTTAATTACTTCCAAATATTAATTAATGAAACGAAGAAAAAAAGACAACAACATATGTTTCTACCATAAATTATCTCAAATATAAATTTAAAAGTTTTTGGACAAAAATTTTAATGTCATTAAATTGAAATGACAGATATGTCAATTAAAAAAAAAGAAACATATGTTTCAGTATGTTTCTACAGTGAATTATTTCAAATATACATTAAATTTCTAGGTTTTTGACAAATAAAAGCCGAATTCGAATGTATTAAATGTCATTAAACTGACAGTTGACAGATATTTCAAATAAAAAAGAAACATATGTTTCAGTATGTTTGTATACATTACATTTGTTCAAATATACAAAAAAACAATATTTTTGGGCTATTAAAAAGGAATTCGCATCTATTAAATGTCATTTTTGAGCAACAAGAAAAACAGGAATTTGCCTCTATTAAACGTCATTAAATTGAAATGACAGTTGACAGATATGTCAAATAAAAAAAAACATAAGTTTCTACTGTGAATTGTTTTAAATATACATTAAATTTCAACGTTTATAACAAATAAAAGCGAATTCGAATGTATTAATTGTCATTAAACTGAAAGTTGACAGATATTTCAAATAAAAAAGAAACATATGTTTCTATACATTACATTTATCTTAAATATACAAGTAGTGCATTAAATTGCAAATATTTTAGAATGTTTAAAAACAAAGGAATTCGCATCTATTAAATGTCATAATATTTAAATGACAGTTGACAGATACTTCAAATTAAAAAAAAACATATGTTTCAATAATAAATTATCTTAAATATACAAAAAGTGCTTTACATTTAAATGTTTTTGAACAAATATCAAATGTCATTAAATTGAAATGACAGTTGACAGATATTTTAAATTAAAAAGATCACATGTTAAATGTCATTAACTTTAAATGACAGATGACAGTTCAGAGAAACATTGATTCTTTATGTAAAAACAACAGACTTTGGGTTATTTTTATGTAGCAGTAATTCTATTCAGATTATCAAGATTTACAACCAATTTTAGTTGATTAATTAATTTGAGTAATAAAATAATGACAGTTATTTCTAATAAAATTACAAGAAACAAAAATATTAAAAATTAAATTATATTTATGCAATAATTTAGAAATATTTTAGTTTTTAATTGAAATATTTAATGTTCGCTTAAATTCTATATTCGACCGAAATGTAATTATCGTTTTGTTTGCTATTATTATTAATAATAATAATCATCAGCATCATTTGTATTACAATAAAATAATATTTCATAAATCATAGCTTTGTTAACGATCCGCCGATTCGGAATAAACAATTTAATAATTTTACTATGCACACATTCATTTCGTTCCCACATATTTATTCATTCATTCATTAATTTGTAGCATTTTTTGTTATTATTTTTTTTTTTACTTTTCGAATTTCCGCGCGCAGATATTTATAATATCTGCGGCGGGGCTGGGATTATTCATTAATTATGAGCGAGCGGCGCAAAACGAAATCAATTATTATTTAAAATTTAATTTGTATATTTATTAATTACTATATCGGCGGATTGAGTTTCAAATTAATTTAATGTTCGTTATAATCGCTCGAAAATATATATATATATATTTTATGCGCATACTAAATTATAAAAGCTAGTGTGTGTGTGTATTTTACGTAACGAAAAATTATTAGTTTTAATAAATAAATAAACGTATAATAATAATTATTATTATTAATATTTTGGTTTGTGTTGAATGGATTTATGTGAGATATACATGAAACTTGTTTAATTTATTTATCAGAAAAATAAACTAGTTTACGATCAATAGTCATTCGTTATGCGAAACGTCGTTCGTTAAGCGAGTCATTTATTTTACAATTAATTTTGCTCGTTAAGCGAGGTTTCACTGTATTTTAATTTAGTTAGTGAGTTTCTTAAAAATATTTTTTTTTGTATTCGTCGCCGACTTGACCGTACCCGTTTCTATTAAACATTCGGGGAAATCATAAAAATCAATTACCTGATATCAGGTAAAAGAAAATTTTGGTAGTCATAAAACATTTATTACTCTAAGTCTTGGAAAGTGAAATTTGGTACATATATATACTGCGTTTCAGCAAATCTCAAATCACTTTCATTTCATACCCAGTCGTGTTAACATCAACTGACGAATCAACATGCCTTCCACATACAAGATTTCCATGTCTCTTACGGACTCCGAGCTGCTGTATTTGAAATCATACACTCCACCAATGTCAAAGGAATGTGGTATATTTGCAGGTAAGTATATGGATTTTTCATTCATCAAGAAGAATTTGGCGAAGACGAAAAATATCCAAGTGCAAAATTTGGTGCAAAAAGTGATCAATATGAAGAGACTCCGGGAAGCTTCTGAAGATGGTATGAAGACTTTGATGGAAGCTATTTGCAAGGTGCTGCAGGAATTGCATAACATGAAAAAGTGCTCAGATGATTGGAACCTTTGCTTGATCCATTTAGCTTGCTGCAAAATGGATGAAGATAACAGAAATGAATGGAACTCGTCCTCCGGGGATTTTGCAACTTTTGTACAGTTCTTGCAGTTTTTGGAGAAACGCATGAATACGAGATTGTACACTCCATCGATTTCAAGTAAAACTGGAATATTTTCTGGGAAGTATATCGATTACACATTGCTCGGGATGAATGTGCTCAATGCGAAAAGCTTCAAAGTGCGAAATTTGGTGCAGGTCGCGATCAATTTGAAGAGATTGCGCAAAGCTTCTGTAGATGGTCTGAATACTGTGGTCGATACAATTGTCAACTTGATGCTGGAATTGAACACCATAGAAAAATTGACACTAGACTGGGAAATTACTTTAATACATTTAGCTTGCTGCAAAATGGATGGAATTACCAGAAGAGATTGGAATTCGAGCTGCGGAAGAACGCCAACTTTAGCTAAGCTTTTGGAATTTCTGAACAAATGTATTTCCTTTTTTGATGCTTTCAATATCTATTAAGAACTAGGACGAAAAAAGTGTTATTAGTTATTAACGTTTAAAGTTTTTTTCTTCAGCTTTTTCTTTTAAATAAATAACCGATAATTACAACCAAATGTTATTTGTGTCTTATTAATATTATTTACCAAAAAAAACTAGTATTTTCTAGTTTAAATTAACAAAATTTACAAAAATTAAACTTAAGCAAATTATGTTTAAATTTGTACTATAATTATATAACTTATCAAAATCAACGATTCAATGTGTAAACAAGTTTTAAAAATGATGTAGCAGATGCGAGTCATTTTCTTACAATTAATTTTGCTCGTTAAGCGAAATCCTCGTTAAACGAGGTTCCACTGTACTTGTTTTCAAATTTTGAATGATTTGAGAAATTTCTGAAACATTCTGCTTGAATCAAAGTGTTTTCCAGTTTACTCATACAAAAAATAACAATTTTCAGCAAAACAGTTTTAAAGAAAGAAGTTGGAAAAGGAAAATTCCAAATTTGTTGTGTTCTTGCAAAAATAATATTTGTATAAGTAAGATAAATATGTATTTAAAGTAAAGATTGAATGAATTTTGAATAATAACAGTTTTCACAAATTACAAATGAAAATCTGGTTTTATCGTTGCAACAAATTAGAGAAAAAAAATGTTGATTGAAAAATATACAATTTCTTGGAAATAAATCAATGCTTTCAAGCAGCAAAAGTGAAACATTTCAACTATTTACTGAAATTTATAAAAAAAAAACTAAATTATATTTTTTAAAGTATTGAAATTATTTCAATTATTTCTCAGAAAAATAAACTAACATAGGGTATGGATCAATAGTTGCAATAAAATAATGTATTTCTCATTGAAATTACTAATTTTAAAGACAAATTTCTGTTCACTCAATTCCTGTTTACTCATACTGACTATACTATGAAGAAGAACATTGGTATAAGATGCATCGTTAATGCTTGTTCTGCAGCTGAACTTTCTTAAAAGATTTTTTTTTATTATCTTTATTCGTCCTTTTTTTTCTTTTTGTGTGCTCGCAGTAACATTTGATAAAATACCTTGGCGTTTTTACGATTCGGAAAACGCGGCAATATTTCATTTTTCTTACAATTAATTAAGCAAAATGCTCGTTAAACGAGGTTCCACTGTACTTGTTTTCGAATTTTGAATGATTTGAGAAATTTCTGAAACATTCTGTTTGAATCAAAGTATTTTCCAGTTTACTCATACAAAAAATAACAATTTTCAGCAAAACAGTTTTAAAGAAAGAAGTTGGAAAAGGAAAATTCCAAATTTGTTGTATTCTTACAAAAATAATTATTTGTATAAGTAGGATAAATATGTATTTAAAGTAAAAAAAACTAACGAATTTTAAAGAATTTGAAAAATAATTACAAATGAAAATCTGGTTTTATCGTTCCAACATATTATAGAAAAAAATGTTGATTGAAAAATATACAATTTCTTGGAAATAAATCAATGCTTTCAAGCAACAAAAGTGAAACATTTTAACTATTTACTGAAATTTATAAAAAAAAAACTAAATTACATTTTTTAAAGTATTGAAATTATTTCAATTATTTCTCAGAAAAATAAACTAACATAGGGTATGGATCAATAGTTGCAATAAAATAATGTATTTCTCATTAAAATTACTAATTTTAAAGACACATTTCTGTTCACTCAATTCCTGTTTACTCATACTTACTATACTATAAAGAAGAACATTGGTATAAGATGCATCGTTAATGCTTGTTCTGCAGCTGAACTGTCTTAAAAGATTTTTTTTTTATTCGTCGTTTTTTTTCTGTTTGTGTGCTCGCAGTAACATTTGATAAAATACCTTGGCATTTTTACGATTCGGAGAACGCGGCAATATTTCAGTCCGGTCGCGTTTAAAGTTGCCGGAGGAAATTGCGCGGAAAGGGCATATAAATAGAAGATGAGTGAACTGAGATCATCGAGACGTGGAAATAAAGTTAGCGAAAGCCGAAGAACAACACTAAAATCCTCCACCCCAAACCCATACATCATGCAAACAACATCATCATCATCATCAACAACAAGTTTTATGTATCTTTCACATAAATCCATTCAACCCAAACCAAAATATTAATAATTATTATTGTTATACGTTTATTTACTTATTAAAACTAATCATTTTTCGTTGCTTTTATAACTTTGTAAGCGCAGAAAAGATATAGTTTTTTTTAGTAATTTTTCAAATTTTATTACAGCTAGTTTATTTTTGTGATAAATAGAAAGAATAATTTGAATAATTCTTTACGTTTAATTCTTTAAAGTTTAAAAACATGTTTATAAATATAGTTTAGTTTTATACATTTCAGTTAATATTTCAATTCAAATGTTACATTTTTGCTGATTTATTTCCATGAAAATGTATACTTTTCTACATACATTTCTCAAATAACGTAAATATTTAAGTACTTTGGTAATCAACATTTTTATTTCTAATTTGTTCGAATGATAAAACATGAGTTTCTTTTGTAATTTCCTTGGTGAAAACTTTTATTATTCGTTCATTCTCTATATATTTATCCTACTTAAGGAAACAACAAATTTTTAATTTTCCTATTCTAAGTTCTTTCTTCAAAAGTTCTTTGCTGAAAATTGTTATTTTTTTGTCTAATTATTTATAATTAGAGAAATGGAAACTTGTGATTTTGCAATGAGAACTTTCTAACGAAACTGGTTGTTGATTAATTGTTTTAATTACTACATTTGCTTCATGAACATAGATGTCGCCCTATCTCATACAGTTTTCCCAACAATGTTATTGTATTTTTGTTGTTGTTCTTGTTGTTACTGTTGTTGTTTGTCGTTGTTGTTGGATGCGGATTTGGGGGTGGGTTCTTCACGGAAAGTCAATTATTTTGAATGGGCAAACACAATTTATTCATATGCACGGCTTCTGCTATCCGAGTAATTCAGCAAATGCTTTCCATTGAACGAGTTAATTTCTAATTTAATTTGTTAATTAATTCCAAAGCGCGACACGGCGGGAGCTAATCGGTTCTATTGTGAAGAGAATTACATGTTGCCGCCACCGCCGCCGCCTCTGCTTCTCTCTCTCTCTCATTCACCCAACCCCCATCGCACCAGCACCACCACCGCCGCCTCCAATCCTCCCCCTCACACACACACATACAATCCGTTATCGGCTGTATTAGTGGGGGAACCCCCTCGGGGCGCGATTCTATAAAGAGAGAGAGAGTTAGATTCGAATTGCGTTGGGAATGAGTGAGAAAGAGATTGGACCCGAACGCCCCCGCATCAAACGCATACCAGACGAGAGAAGAGTGGAGAGAGAAACGGTCTTTATTAGTGAATTATTCAAATACTCTTTTCTCCTGTCACAAACACATCTCGAAATTTAATTAATTCCATCATAATAAATAATTGATATATGCATGTAGCGTTTTCGTATAATAAACCCGTAAAAAATGCGTTTCAACTACCCATTGTGACATAACAATTCGTCTTTCGGATGAATCATCCACGATCTTCTACCGTTTAAAACAAATTACACCAAATTATTTGAATATGTAACATGCAATAATATAGATTGAAATGTATTGAAAATACTAGAGTTTTTGTTGGAAAGTTACGAAAATCGCTATTATTTGAATATAACAATGTAAACATCATAAATTTACGATTTTTTTTTGTAAAGTTATGAAATTGAGTTTGTAGCAAAATAGATGGAAAAACATTGCTTAACATTAATGTTAATTAAGAAACAGTAAATATTTATAAAGAATATTGTAATATTGTTGCAAAACTGTAAATTTTCGTTTTTTTTTTTTCATTAAGTTACAAAATCCACTTTGTTACACGTATTTACATGTAAATGATTTGGATATATAAGATGTTAATTTTAAACTGTAATGAAATTAGTTAAGAAATTTACGTTTTTAGAACATGTTGATGGAAATTATTTGAAACTGTAACGTGTAGAAAATTTGCTAAATCTATTGAAAATGCTCAAGAAAAAGTTACGTTTTTAAATTGTTACGAAAATCATCAACAAACATTGTTGCAAAATTACAGTTTGTAAAGTTACAAAATGTATCTTATCACTTAAACATTCGACAAATTTACGTTTTTTCTTATAAAGTTACGAAAATCGCTATTATTTGAATATAAAAATGTAAACAAATTGCAAAATGAATCGAAAATACTTCATAAATTTACGATTTTTGTTTGTAAAGTTATGAAATTGAGTTTGTAGCAAAATAGATGGAAATGAATAATATTGAAAAACATTGCTTCAGTTTAATTATAAAGAATATTGTAATATTGTTGCAAAATTGTAAATTTTCGTTTTTCTTTTTCATTAAGTTATAAAATCCACTTTTGTTAGACATACGTACATGTAAATGATTTGGATATGTAAGATGTTAATTTTAAACTGTAATGAAATTAGTTAAGAAATTTGCGTTTTTAGAAAATATTGATGGAAATTATTTGAAACTGTAACATGTAGAAAATTTGCTAAATCTATTGAAAAGGTACGTTTTTAAGTTGTTACAAAAATCATCAACAAAATGTTGTTACAAAATGCATCTTATCACTTAAACATTCGACAAATTTACGTTTTTTCTTGTAAAGTTACTAAATTCACTTTGTTATATAAATTTACATGTACATTATTTTGGATAATTATAATACAATGTTGATTTTAAAATGTTGCTGAATTTAAGGAAAATTCTTGATTTGGAAATTACAAAATTTAACACTTTGTCACAAAAATTTACATGTAATATTGATTTTTAAACTGTTGCCAAATTTAATAAAAATTCTAGAGAAATTTGCGTATTTAGACAATTACAAAAATTCACTTGTAATTATTTGATGTAGCATGTAGAAAATGTTCTAAATCTATTGAAAATGCTCAAGAAAAGGTACGCTTTTAAGATGTTACAAAAAACATCAACAAACAACGTTGCAAAATCACACTTTTTGTAAAGTTACAAAATGTATCTTATCACTTAAACATTCCACAAATTTACGTTTTTTCTTGTAAAATTACTAAATTCACTTTGTCATACAAATTCACATGTATTATGTCATAATATTGATTTTTAAACTGTTGCCAAAATTAATAAAAATTCTAGAGAAAATTAAGTTTTTAGAAAATTACAAAAATTCACTTGTAATTATTTGATGTAACATGTAGAATAATTGCCAAATTGATTGAATATACTCGTATTAAAAATACTTGTGAATTTGTTATGTAAAGTTATGAAATTCAATTTGTCGCACTTGAAACTTTAATCTGCTCAATTACATTTCAAAAACTTATGATAACAATCGCATCTATACTAAGTTTGCTTAATTGACCTTTAGTTTTTATATATAATTGTGTCAAGGTTTTGTGCTAATTTTCTATTAAAAAATGTATACATTTTTCTTCTTCATTCGCAATAAAAAAAAAACACAATTCGTAAGAACTGTATAAATAAGATTTAATGAAATTTCCTATTGCATATCAATCTTGTTTTATATTAATTACTTTAATAACATGATATAATTAAATAATAAAGTAATTGGATTCGATACATTAAAAACTACACGAAAATCATGTGTGCTTAGATAAAAAAAAACAATGAATTTCAGGTTTCGGCTATGCATCAATATGTAACGCAGGAGCAACTAGCGTTGCCTATACTAAACCAGCGTTTCCGATCGCAGAATCCTTCCCGAAGGATGACTCAATGTTAACAGAATTTCACGCATCCTTAAGTGAATGAACAAAATATTCCCGATTCTATTAATAATACGTATTAACAAGACTATACATTTAACGTTTACAAAAGAAAGTGTATACACACAAAAATAATAATTATAATCTGTATAGCATTGGAACAAAATGAAAGGAAACTTAAAATGGATGCTCGTATTTATTATCTTTATAAATATTGTTTCAAGCGGCGGCGGCGGCTGCTGCAACGAGTTCAAGGTTACGAGCGCTTCTGAAAACGACGAAAACGAACATATTTATGTTGTTTCTTTTTCTGTTAATGTAAGGAACAGAGAGGCGAGTCAAGGATTTTAGTAATTCCAGGATCGAAATCTGCCTTTCGCATTTATGAAAGTTTCTAATCGCATGCGAAACGTGTATCCTGTTTCGGTTACGAGGTGTCACCACTAAATGGCAAACGCCCTCTCATCATCGTTACGCTTTTGTTACACCGACTGATTTTAACTGTCAATTCAATGTCACTTCTCACACCCTGTTGTGCAAGGATCAACAATTGAAATTAAGAGGAAAACAAAAATGTTATCTAATTGCATGAATGATTATGAATGTGTTTGTAATATGTGGAAAATGCTTATGAAAATTACGTTGACAGCTGTCAGATTAAAAAATAGATATGCAACTATTAATTAAGGAAATAATGAATAGTTGTATATTAAAATTGTATAAAAATGCATTCCAAAATAGTTTCTTTCTAAGTTAACCTAATTCTACATTTTGCTAACATGATGTAATGTAATTTATCCTAGTCAAACCTAATATACACCCCATTTAATTTAAACTAACCTAACCTACCCCATTTTATTTAAACTAAGCTAATTTCACCTAACCTATCCCATTTAAATTGAACTAAGCTAATCTTACTTAACCCACCCCATTTAACTTAAACATAATGACCTAACCCATTTTAAATAAATCTAACCTAATATTACCTAATTTAACCTAGTTTATATTAAACCAAACCTAATCTTACATAACCTAGATCATTTAGCTTAAGAAACGTAATATATTTTTTTTTATTCTATAAAAGTGAAAATCATTTAATTTATATTAAACTAACCTAATCTTACTTAAACCAAACCTAACCCATTTTATTTTAAAGTAACCTAATCTCACTTAATCCCCCACATTTAACATAAATTAATCTAACCCACCCCATTTAACTTAAATATAATGAATTTTGACCTAACCTAACCCATTTTAAATAAATCTAACCTAATATTACCTAATCTACCCCAGTTTATATTAAACTAAATCTAATCTTACCTAACCTAAACAATGTAAGCTTTAGAAACGTAAAATAAGCTTCTTTTATTATATGCAAGTGAAAATCTTACTTAACTTAAACCAAACCTAATCCATGTTAATTCAAAGAAACCTAATCTCACTTAATCCACCATATTTAACATAAACAAAGATAATTTTACCTAAGTTTAAATTAATCTAACCTAACTTATCTAACCTACCCCATTTAACTTAAATTAACTTAATCTTACATAACCTAGATAATTTAGCTTAGAGAACGTTAAATAACCTTTTTTATTGTATAAAATCTTCAGTAAATTAACTTAACCTAATCAAACCTTATGTAATCTATATTAATCTAACCCAAAGTAATCTAACCTAACTTTTTAGTTTATCAAAGCTTATCATTCATAAATAGAGAGAATGTTCCAGCTCTTTCTAATATTTTAATTTATATTCTGTATATTTTTTTAACATGAAATTATTTCAATTTCAGAAAATGTTCGAAACTTTTCCAACAATTCGTTTTACTATAAATATTTTGTTGTGAATGTTTGCAATTTTTCAATATTTCTGATGTACTAAATTTTTATGTTTTTCTGTTTGTTTGTTTGCAGGTGTGGTTTCAAAATAGAAGAGCGAAGTGGCGGAAAACCGAAAAGTGTTGGGGAAGGAGCACGATCATGGCGGAATACGGCCTTTACGGCGCGATGGTCAGGCATTCGTTGCCACTGCCGGAAACCATACTGAAAAGCGCCAAGGAAAACGAGAGTGTCGCCCCCTGGCTCTTAGGTAATGACTGTATGTCTTTTTCTAAATAATCGTACTTCTTAATAAACCTTAACTATCTAAAAAAAATCACTATCATCCAACACACAAAAAAAATACCAAAGAACTTCAAATATTTGTAATAGTTGCTACTTGTCAAGTAACATGTAAGAAATAAACTTTAGTAGTCGTGGTTAGGTAATCATGACTACTTGGCAAGTAATGTCAACTAAAATAACCAATAATTATACATATTCTATAATCAAATATTATAGTTGATTATAGAATATGTATAATCTTGTAATAATAATTACAAATTACACTTGTTACTTGCCAAATAACTTATACAATTAATTAGGGAATATGTTTTGTGGATACATAATTCAAAAATTTGCTTGTCAAGTATCGCGTAGTCATTGTATACATTAGAACAAGTATAAGAAAATTGAAATCATAAGGAACAAAGTAAATATTCATCATTGAATGTAAATGACCGAAAGGTAGGTAGGTTAGGTAATCATGACTACTTGGCAAGTATCGCGTAAAGAGTAATGTCAAATAAAATAACCAATAAAATACAAAATTTGATTATACAATATGTATAATTTTGTAATAATACTTACGAATTACACTTGTTACTTGCAAAATAAATTGTACAATTAATTAGGGAATATGTTTTGTGGATACATAATTCAAAAATTTACTTGTCAAGTATCACGTAGTGATTGTATACATTAAAACAAGTATAAGAAAATTGAAATCATAAGGAACAAAGTAAATATTCATCATTGAATGTAAATGACCGAAAGGTAGGTAGGTTAGGTAATCATGACTATTTGGCAAGTATCGCGTAAAGAGTAATGTCAACTAAAATAACCAATAAACTATAAAATTTGATTATAAAATATGTATAATCTTGTAATAATACTTACAAATTACACTTGTTACTTGCCAAATAACGTGTACAATTAATTAGTGAATATGTTTTGTGGATACATAATTCAAAAATTTACTTGTCAAGTATCGCGTAGTGATTGTATACATTAAAAGAAGTATAAGAAAATTGAAATTATAAGAAACAAAGTAAATATTCATCACTAAATGTAAATGACCGAAAGGTAGGATCAAATAACTGTCCATAATTACAGTGCGTCGATGATTAATGTTAGTCGAAACAGTTTAGATTGAATTTAAAAGGTTTTTCTTTTTTTGTACGTTGCTTGATGTTAATAATGATTATACCGGACGTCTTACTCTGAGTCTACTTGCATACTTTTGATGAGGATAATGAGACTTGCCGATAGATTTCACTACTCACCGTGGAAAGAAAGATTAATTGCTGCAACTGTGCGTATCCGGATCATGATTAATGGAAATCTGTTTGTTATTTATACATAAACAAACAGTTTAAATATGAATAAAAGAAAAGAAAATAAGTGCAAAGAAGGAAAGTATTCAGTTATTTCGATGGAATTCAATATTGAGAACGGTTTAAAATTTGCATTGATTTCAATGGATTTTGTATTAAAGTTGCATTTCTAATCGTTTACATTCTTTAGATAAAGTCTACAGATTTGGTTTGAATCATATAGAGTTTATGCTTTTATCATATATAGAGATTATCTTTGCAGATAATTTACGTCACTTATCTACTGGCTTAGTTAATACGTTCAAATGAATTCAATAACATACATTTCAATCAATTTATTGCTTTTTTTTTATAAATGATTTCATAGAAACTTTAAGAAGATGTCCTTAATAACAACTGTATCATTCATAACAACCTCAAGATCATTGTTATTACATAATACATAACAACATTAAGGCGTCGTTAGAAACGAGGCACGAGTTATAGCAACCTTATTGTGTCCTTAGCAACGAGGGTAGTGATCTTATAAACCAAAATTATCGATCAATTTATTGCTTTTTTTTTATAAATGATTTCATAGATACTTTAAGAAGATGTCCTTAATAAGAACTGTATCATTCATAACAGCCACAAGATTAGTGTTATTACATAATACATAACAACCTTAAGGCGTCCTTAGAAACGAGGCACGAGTTATAGCAACCTTATTGTGTCCTTAGCAACGAGGGTAGTGATCTTATAAAACAAAATTATCGACAATTACATAACCTCAAAACTGACTTTATTTGGCACTTTACAACTATCAGAAAGGTTATAACAATATCAAGTTTTTCTTAAATACGAATATTTTGTCTATAATGTTTCTAATATTTATAAGTTTCGAGCACTCGATAATTGTATATAGCTAAGATGAATCTATATTAGGATTGTCTTTGTTTGTCCCAGTTTGTCCTAGATTCCAAACGTCATTGTCCTAATTTACCCTTTTCAAATATAGCAAATCTTATCTATAGCAATAAAAGATGTTTTTAGCTCTCATTAACAATTTTAAGGTTTCCTTATCAACCACATGAAATACTTGACAACTGTCAATGTAATCTTAGCAACATTAACGTATCTTCAAACTTCAGACATATTTTGCAGAAGAGGTTCGATTCTTAAGGAATCTCAAAAAATCAGAGTTCATCAAGTTGCCTTAAGGCGTCCTTGACAATCACAAGATATACTTGACATCTGTCAATATAAATTTTAAAACGACCTGAATAATGGTGACATTAGTCTATGACAACCAAACAGCGACATTGACAACTGTCATTCAAATGACGTCTATTGAAAATAAGTTACGATTTCATAGATAAGTCATCAGTAATAATTACCAACTAATATTATTGACAATTGTTCTTGATATCTGTCACTAATTATGAAAGCGTCAATCATCATCATTTGGAAAAATTCAGTTATGTCATTGATATTATAGCAACCTTGTTGAGTCTTCCATAATAACGAAGGTATCTAAAACAAACAATCAGTGTAATGTCATTGACAACTGTCATTGACAGCTGTCATTGTCAACTGTCATTGACAGCTGTCATTGACATTTCAGTAACCATTATTATTGTAACTGTTTTTATATCAACCTTAGCAATAGTGGGATCGTATCCATAACAACCAATAACTATAAACAAGAACTATCTAAATATAAACAGTAGTATTCAATGAATAAATCACTTAATTCGATATTATTATATAACTTGTTGTATGTAGTTATTAGATAACGAAATGTTCAGATTGTTAACAGTTTGTTGTATCTTTGTTGCAGGAATGCACAGGAAATCGATGGAGGCAGCGGAGCACCTGAAGGACGACAATTGTAACAGCAACAGCGACCACGAGGAGACGACCAGCATGAGAACAGAGGAAAGTGATACGAGCGCCACGTCGGGTCACCAGACCCAGCAGCTCTCGCCGTCGCACACCGTCAACCAGGTGAAGAAGGAGCACCAACAGCAGCAACAACACCAGCAGCAACAGCAACAACACCAGCAGTCGCAGCAACAGCAGCAGCAGACGTATCCCGAAGACCCGGAGGCCTTCAGGAACAATTCCATAGCCTGCCTGAGGGCAAAGGCGCAGGAGCACAGCGCGAAACTGCTCAATCACGGCCTAATGTTACATGCCCGGACCAGTGCGACGCAGCAGCAGGATGCCAACGCCAACAATCTGCACCATCAGGAAGTCAACAACTCCGACACCAACTCCAGTGTATTCTGATAAAAGGAAGACGCGCATTATTTATTATTATTATATTGTAATTATTGTAATTGTAACCATGACGATGACGACGAAACAAGGAAAAGACAAAACGAAACAAACTCACATACACACACTCGAATGCATTGTTTTGTTGTTTCCATTTGTTTCTTATTTTCCTCATGTATCTATTTTTTTTGTAATTTCACTATAAATTTCGTTTACTTGTTACAAACATCTTCCTTTGACTCAAATGACGAAGCTGTGCAATTTCTCACTGTCTTTTTTTTTTTTATAATTTTAACACGAAACGACAGCAAACGAAAGTGAAACGAACAAGAAAAATTATATAAATTTATAAAAAAAAAAATAATGGGACAAAGTTTTTTTTTTATATTGTTATTTTCCAAACAAAATATGCAACAACGACGCAAGGAGGTCTAAAAGAACAAAAAAAAAATAATAATCGATTGAATGTATTTATTTAATTATGTAATGTGTACAAATCTACATCGAATAATAAAGTTTAAAATGTAAAAAAAAAAATAATGAACGAAATCTCAAAGAGCAGAACGAAAAATATGGAAAGGAAATTTTTTTAATAAATAAATATAAAAATGAATAATAATGTCCTCGCAATGATGAAGAAGTAATATATTGTATAACGTTTTATTATATAAATATATTTATGTGCAATATTGATAATGATAGTGGGTAGATATTTATTGCTTGCAGAACTGCACGAAAACAACACACAACAACAACAATAATCGTGCGAGAAACAAAAACTAATGAAACTATGAAGTGATTTTTTTTTCTATTCAAACATTTTCGTTCGGTTTTTCAATATTTTGCGAATGGAACTGGTTATTTTCTTCGAAATATAAATATATAATATAAATTGATGATGATGATGATGATGACATGTATATTTTTGTATATAATATAATTTCCATTGTGCTGGTACATTATCATTACTACTACTCCTACTATTAACTAACTACTACGACTACTCACTACTACTATTATTGGTATATTTGTGTTCCATAGGTTGTTTCTTCCTGGGAGAGCTTTGGAGACGCAACGAACAAATGAAAAAATTGTAATATATTGTAAAATTTCAAATGACGTACTTATAAATATATATATAATAATAATAATTAATTAATTAACAAAAAAATAAATATATTTAATGATGAAGATGAATGAGAGAAACACACACACAACAAAACGAAATCACTCAAAACTTTGATTTGAATCTAATTTGTTTGTTTTCTTTGTTGTTTCGAATTATTATTATTTGTGTTTTTTCTTTTGTTTTTGATTTTTTTTTGAAGAGGAAAACAAAATCCTTTGTATTGAAGTGAAGAAGACAAGTATTATTTAGATAAAGTGCAAAAGGTAGATAATGATGTTAAATCTAGTATATATATATTATATATATATAGGATGTAGATAAAAGTAAGAACGTAATTATATTATGAATATATATATATATATAAAAAAAAATATGAAACGAAGAAGTCTGTGAAGGAAATTTTCGTCTTTTTTGTCAACTTTTATTTCATTTCTTTCTCAATTTCCTTCATTTTCCTTATCCGCAACCCAACGAAATACCCACACAAAACAAAGAAGAAAAAAACAATATTTATTATCGACGAACGAAAAGATATTGTGTAACATTCTGATGTCTGTAATAATAAAAGTATTTCATTAAAAAAAAACATGAATTATAATACAAAATGCAACCTACAGCTTTTCTTTTTGTTATGTGAATTTGTTGTTACTACACTCCATTTCCCCTGACTTTATTGTAATATAAACTAAATTTCACGAATTCTTTTAAAAAATGAACACAAAATTTATTAAGCAATTCCATTACATTTTAAGTAATATAAGTTATTCATGACAACTGTCATTGATGTCATAAAAATTCAATAGTCAATCAAAGGCGTCTATCTGTCACAATTGTCATTGTTGAATGTCATTAAGTTCCAAGAAATGTCAAAGCATTCTCAGCAAGTACAGGTTACATACACATAACACACAGTCATAGATTTTGTAGAAACAAATTATTGAGAACTGACATTTAAAACAACTGTCATTTAAGACAACTAACAACTTACATTTTAAACAATTGACAACTGATTACTGTGATAATTACAAATGTCATCGTTAACTTACATCATTAAATGTCCAGAAATCCTAAACCCTTTATTTTCATTATCCACAATTTATTTATGTCAATTGTTAATGATAGTCTTCGATGATAACAAAAGCTGTCTATAAAAATGACATTCATACTTTTGACATATTTTGCAAAAGAGGTTAGGTTCTTAAGGAATCTCAAAACATCAGATTTCATCAAGTTGCTTTAAGGAGTCCTTGACAATCACAAGATATACTTGACACCTGTCAATATAAATTTTAAAACGACCTGAATAATGGTGACATTAGTTTATGACAACCAAACAGCGACATTGACAACTGTCATTCAAATGACGTCTATTGAAAATAAGTTACGATTTCATAGATAAGTCATCAATAATGATAAAGGTATCTATAATTAATAAATAGTGTTAATATAATTGATAAAGGAGTCTGTAATTACCAACAACTATTATTGACAATTGTTCTTAATATCTGTTACTAATTATGAAATTCATTATCCACAATTTATTTAAGTCAATTGTTAATGATAGTCTTCGATGATAACAAAAGCCGTCTATAAAAATCAAACAAACAGCGTTGTCTATTTTACCACGTTACAAATGCCATTGACATCTGTCATATAGGACATTCATAATCACAATTGTCACAGTTGTCCTTATTAACCACAGCCCTTGTCTTTTGGTAACCACAATTTATTCATAGCAACTGTCTAAGTATCTTAGCAACCTTAATGAATCTTCCATAATAACGAAGGAATAAAAAACAATCATGATAACTGTCATCTTCAGCACTATTTCAATTTTCTTCAAAAATACTTTTGTTCATTATTTGTAAAATTTAATATTTAATAACATGAATCAATCAGTTTTTCATTGTTCAATACAAATGTATAAATATTTTTTCGTTATTGTAAAGAAAACTTTAATTCTGTTATTTACTTATCTTATCTGTGATTCATTGTAATGAATATTTAATTAAAATGAATTAATATGGAAGAAATTAAGGAAATAGTAAAAAATATTTTTGATTATTTTTCAAAATTTTATCAAACTTTAATATTTTCTATACTTTTCACAATGATTACTTTCCACTTACAATTTTGAAGAAATCTGTAAAATAATGAAGTTTTACAACGTTTCTCTTTGAAAATATACAAAATTGTAAACTTTCAACAATTTTCTGATTATGAAATACTTCTATTTTTACTAATATTATCAATTAATAGTAAAATTTATTGATGTTTTTCTTCTCTAATTTCTTTAAATTTTCACCTATTAAGACCAAAAGAAACATAAAAAACATTTTTAGTCTGATTTTGTGAAAACGAAAATACATAGACAAATAATTTCAATAATAATTGACTCAAATCATATGTTGTAACTGTAAAATGAATCAGCTTATTATTTTTTTTTTCAAATTTCTTGTCAATAAATGAAGAAAATCCTATTGAAATATTATAATTTCCATTTTGAAGAATTTAAATCGTTGTATCATAACTGTTAAGAATCCTGCGAGAACCAATAAAGGAAATCGTAAAAATAATCCATGACTAACGCGTTTTGTTTGCGAAATGAGTAATGTAATCTGCCAGAGAGTGCTGCGATACAATTCAAATGTCGCAAGGATATTAAAGGCAAGAAAATGCGTATTGACTATAACTAAATAATCATAATGAAATGATTGTCGGAAGCATCAAGAATGCTTGGAGTTTGAAGCCGTAAGAATGTTCAGTTTTTGGGAAAACAGATGACTAATCGCCTCCTTGATCTGATAATATCCGTCTGACCTGTGATCCTAAAAATGTTATCATCTTTGTTGCGACGTGTCGATGTTACTTAACGAGCGAAAGAAAGAAATGTTCGGTTTGTTGTTTCGCTCTGGAATCGATTGCGAAACGCTTTTCACCTCAAGGCTGTACCACTTCCATAAACACGTGCAATTAAACATCGCTGCAAAGGCGGCTATTTTGTCAACTGTAGCATACATTAAAACAAAAAACGCTCGAAGCTTATACGATTTTAAACATAGAAAACAAAATATTAAGAATGCTGTGAAATATAATATGTAAATACAACAAATTAATAAATTGTAAAAGTAAATTGACAAGTATTTTGACAATTTGTACAAGTACTTGTTGCATAAAGATAAAAAAAATGTCTACGTTAACTTATTCTCTAAATTAATATAGTTTTTCAAGCGTTTGCACGTGTATTACGAGATACTTGACAAGTTACTTGTCATATGCCGAGTATTAAATATGTGTCTATACGAAAGTTATGTAATGGAAATATAGAATCAAAAAGACATGTTTTAAAATAAATTGTTTTTTGTGTAATGAGAATTTGAGAGATCAGTGAACGTGTTTTATTGGAGCGAGTCGGTTTTACATGCGGATATCTTCATTTAATTAGCGTTTCGCGTGGCCAAAGGTAAATAGTCTCATTCATTATATGGATCATCGCGAGATTATTAACCGATCCTTCATGGATTTTCTGCAGGAAACGCGGAGCGATGCTCTTCTGCAAAACAGGTTTTTTGAATCTCCCGGTTCTCTTGAGCGGGGGAAAAACGGACTTCGTCCGGATCGAAGAAGCATCGAAGCATAACCAACATCGGCAACAAAAGAGGACGATTTACAACATTGTTGTTTCTTCTAATGTTTCCATTGTTTATTTTTGTTAACTGTTACTTGAAATGATTTCAATCATTTTAACATTAAACAAAACTTAAACAAAAATTAAATTATGAGTTACGGGAAATTTGTTGGTACCACAACTATATAATTAGATACGTTTTATTCCTTGGATTTCCAGCTTTAATATAAGTATTTATACATATCTGTAACTATTGAGAATTTTGAATAATTCATAAAAATGTAAATAGATTGAAAAATTCATTACTTCAAATTTGATAGTGAATTAGAGAAAATCTGTTGTTGCCACATATATATATAATTGTATACGTTTTCTTCATTGCTTTTTCAGCTTTCATATCAATATTGTCTTTAGCTATAGTGAAAATTGAGAAATTTATAAAAATGTAAATTATTGTAGAAAAAAAAATTAACACTTCAATTTTGTTAATGAATTGTAGAAAATCTATAGATGGCACAAAAATAGAATTATACACGTTATACTTATTGGTTTTTCAGCTTTGTTATAAGAAAAACTACATATCGTTATCTTATGCGGAATTTAAGTAATTCACAAAAATATTGAAATTTGAAAAATTCATTACTACATTTTTGATAGTGAATAACAGAAAATTTGTTATTGCTACAAATATGCAATTATATACATTTTAATCTTTATATTTTCAGCTTTAATAAGAGTATTCATATTTGTCTATGACTATCATGGAATTTGAGTAATTCATAAAAATAGAAAAACATTGCTTTTCGCGCTTAAAAATTTCATTACTTCAATTTTCATAGTTTTTGTTAATTGTTAAACAAATTAAAATTAAATTATAAACGTTTTATTTAACAAGCTTCCAGCTTTCATATAAGTATTTACAGGTCTGTAACTATCATTGATTTTGCAAAAAAAAACTTCAGAGATTTCATTACTTCAATTTTGCTACCAAAATACAGAAAATTTATTCGTGCCACAAATATAAAATTATAAGTGTTTTCTTAATTAAATATTCAGCTTTTATAAGAGAATTTACTCATTTCAATGAATATAGTGGAATTTAAAAAATATTGAAAATAAAACTTAAACATAAAAAAAATATTACTTCACTTTAGTCAGTGAATTATAGAAAATCTGTTCGTACTACAAACATTCTATTATACACGTTTTATTCATTATGTTTTCATCTTTCTTATGAACTTTTAATCATTTCTGTAACTATCATGATATTTGAGTAATTCACAAAATAAATCGAAAGACATTGCATTTAACTGTTGAGATTTTATTACTTCAATTTTGATACCAAAATACAGAAAATGTATGCGTGCCACAAATATACAATTACAAGTGTTTTCTTAATTGAATATTCAGCTTTCATATGAGTATTTACTCATTTCAATAGATATCGTGGAATTTGAAAAATTTGTACAAAAGTAGAAACGTAAAAAAAATATAATTTTAGTTTTGTTAGTGAATTACAGAAAATCTGTTGATACCATAAAAATTCTATTATACTTATTTTATTCATTACATTTCCATCTTTCTTAAGAGAATTTAATCATTTCTGTAACTATAGTGAAGTTTGAGTAATTCACAAAAGTATATATTTTTTTTGGTTTTTATGGGGTTTGCGTGATGTAATGAATCGTTTCTTTCGGTTTGTTCAAGGTCTTCATGGAATCAATTGAAGAGGAGAAACATGTTTTGAGGCAGAAATCGGTAACGTCGAGATTTTGCACCTGGGATAAAGATAGTAGACGGATGGTTTATTTTGGGAGGGGAGCTGTACCCTTCATAAAAGGGTAAAACCCAGCCTCTTTTTTTCTTTCTTTCTTCTTTCATGTATAACAAAAATTGTACGTTAGATTCTATTAACTTCAATATTCAGAAGAAATATATAATATTTTCATAATTATTTATAGACTAAAATGGTTAGTTAATAGTAGATAATAAAGACAAAATAATGTATAAATCATTATGAAATTGGTTAAATATGACAGTTAAATGACAGCTGTCATTAAACACATACATTTATGATAATTCATTTGTTTCTAACATGAAGTTGGCAGTGACCAATTTATTTCACGATATGCGATGACAGTTATTTGACAGCTGTCATGCACTGTTTACCATACGTTTATTTAAATTAAAAATCAAATCCTTTTTTATGAATTTAATCTTATTTGGGGTTTAAGTAGTAAATTTTAAGAAAATTTCAAAAAAATATTGGAAATACATATTTTATCTACAACTTTAGTAAACTTAAAAAAACATAGATTTTTAACATTAATTGAAGTAATTGTAAATTAGGTAAATATTAAAAGATAAAAAGCATTATTTCGGTTGAATTTCATAAAAGTTATAGTTTATTTTGTTAAAAAAATATTCAATTTATAAGAAAACTGTGTAAAATAGATTGTTTGTAAATAATAAATATATAAATTATTTAAAATTTTATAATATTTCTGTAAGAGTTTACGAATTCGATGATTTTCTATCCAATGATTACGAATCTGAAAAAAAATCTAAATTCCGAAGACTCGAAACGACCGTTTTCTGAAGATCAAGTGTGCAACGCTCGGAATAACCCTCGCGCACCCACCAATTTTTTGATGGATGTTTGTCAAAGATTTCATCGTTTTTCCTAATTTTCAACCAAAATCATCACCGAAAAACGCAGAAACCCCAAAAGACCTTCAATTCCGAACATCTGGTGTGTTTTCAATGCATTCTGTAAAAGAATCCAGGCGCTGTGCGAAAATTGGAGCACGCATTAAAATCACCAAAAAGGTTGAAACAAGAACTCGATGATGAATGACCTATTGAAAACGCTCGGTGAAAGTGCGTTGTTTGTCGTTCGTTGCGGAATTAGAACCGAATTCATTATAAATAAAAATAAAAAATAATTGCATATTGCTCTATGTTCTCACAACTAAAACTGTTGAAATTATAGTTCAATATCATCAATTGTTTGTTTCATTATATTCTTCTATGACAGTTGTCATTAAAAATAAGTACATAATACATTTTTTTATTTATTTCACTATGTGCGATGACAGTTATTTGACAGCTGTCATACACTGTTCAGCAAGTTTCATAAATGTTGATATGGTATGCGATGACAGTTACTTGACAGCTGTCATTGTGCACAGCGAACTCAATACATACCATTATGATAATTAAATAATAAAACTCGAACATTTATCTGTTATTCTATAATTAATTTTATAATATTATAACATATTACAATTAATGTATACTGTGAAGATGGTAATCATACATTGATTTTATTATATGCAATGACAGTTAATTTGATGGTCACCAATTTATTTCGCGATGTGCGATGACAGTTATTTGACAGATGTCATACACTATTCAGCAAGTTTCATAGGATATGCGATGACAGTTACTTGACAGCTGTCATTGTGCACAGCGAACTCAATACATACAATTATGATAATGAAATAATAAAAATCGAACATTTACCTTTTATTCTTTAATTAATTTACAATTAATATAATAAAATCAATAATTTTCGTATCTTAATTTGATCACGTTTTCATATTAATTATTTTGTTAAAAACATGTTTTTACTGTGAAGATACGTTGATTTTATTATATGCAATGACAGGTAATTGACAGCTGTCATTATACACAGTTAACTTACTTTAATATATTTATAATAATTCATTTATTATTGACGTAATGTTTATAGTCATCAAATTATTTCATGATATGCGATGACAGTTACTTGACAGCTGTCATTCTGCACAGAAAACTAACTTCAATACATTTATGATAATTCATATATATTTAACATGAAGTTTATAGTCACCAATGTATTTAATGATATACAATGACAGCTGTCATACAGTGTTTAGCAAGTTTCATACGTATATTTAAATTAAAAGTTTTACTATTGTCTTAATATTTAATAATGTTTTTGTTTTTCGAACAAATCCACCGACTGATTGCGTCTCACTGACATCGAAATACTTTAACGAATATTTCAATTTTTCGAACAAATACAAAAAGTTAAAAGTATATAAATGGATTCATAACTTTAATACATTGTTGATATCTTGTCTATTTTGGACGTTGAAGTTTCTTAACATGCGATGACAGTTAATTGACAGCTGTCATTGTACATAGTGCATTTACTATTAACGTGAATTTGATGGTCACCAATTTATCTCTCGATATGCAATGACAGTTATTTGACAGCTGTCATTATGCCAAGTGAACTAGCATTTATAACATAATTATTAACATAATAATGTTTTTGTTTTTCGAACAAATCCACCGACTGATAGTCTCACTGACATCAAAATAATTTAACGAATATTTCATTTTTTCGAACAAATACAAAAAGTTAAAAATATAATTCATTCATTCAATAAATGGATTCATAACTTTAATACATTGTTGATATCTTGTTTATTTTGGACGTTGACAGATAATTGACAGCTGTCATTGTACATAGTGAAATAGCTTTAAGAGATTTATGATAATGCATATGCTTTTAACGTAAATTTGATAGTCATCAATATATATTGCGATATGCAATGACAGTTATTTGACAGCTGTCATACTATTTATCATGTTGACAAATCCACCAAGAGATTGCGTCTTTCTGGAATCAAAAGTTAAACAACTCTTATATCACAAACAACAAAACAAAATAACATAATTTAAAAACAGTAGGTTTTCATGAAAAATAAAATACATTCCAACAAAGTACAAATTGTAGAAAATTGAATAATTGAATGTATTCATTAACATACAAAGTAATTAAAATTCAAATGTGTCTGCGCCGTGCATGTAGTGTGTATAATATGTTACGTAACGAAACGCCACGTCAGTTGAGTGGATTGAGCTACACGTAGTAGTAGCATTATTATTATTATATATTTCCTCCTCTAAAGCGTTGTTACCTTTAACGCTTCTATTTTTAAATCGCAGAGTATTTGCCAGAAGACGGTGTCTCGTCAATTCGCATGGTGGTACATACGTTGGAGCGTAACTATTTTTACCTAATCATAGCATGTATTTTTACGCTCAGAAATATTCGATTATTCATGCCGATTACGCAATAAAGTTTCTTTATATTAAGAAATTTCATGAACTTCACACGCATTCCATCTTATAATTAATTTCATTATTTTTATTTATTCGTATATAGTTTCAACTTATAGCTTTATTAAATTATTAATTGACTGATGATACAATATGTTTTTACTTCATACTAATTACAACAAAATTGATGAAACAACAGAAATGTATTAATACTCTCTACATTCCCCAAATATCCAGCTTTCATATGCATCTTACGGATCCAATCCATCTATTATAGTTTTCGAGAAAATCACTAATATGTGAAGACACTACTTTTTCGAGCGTTAATTTTTCAATTTCATTTTTAAACGTGAATTACAGACCAAATGGATGAATCCACAGCAATGTCATGAATACATGTTACATTCC
>NW_017096092.1:0-4620 GCF_001412225.1 Nicrophorus vespilloides
AATTAAGAAAACTACACAAGTACATGAACAAGTATATCATACTTACCACAAATATGCCTGATACTTATTACGGAAACTACGCAAGTATTATTGCAGGTATAGCTCATACATATTAATTCACTTGATGATTGACAAGTAGTACGGATTACTTACGAAAACTATTGATTTATTCAGTTTCTTTTTACCGTTACACTTTTTGACATAATTGTTTATTAATTACAAAAGACAATCGTTATGCAAAAATCAATGTACTTTGTTTGCTTAAGTACCAACTTGAAAGTTTTATGTAAGTAAATATAGTTATTGATGATTGTACAGTTGCATATTTATATCAAAAAAGTGACATTTTAAATACCAACTAAAACCTGGTGATATATTTAATTATCTTTTTTCCTTTGATTCAAAATCAGGTGTTCTATTATTCGACGAGTCTCTTCACGAGCAGCGGCCTGACGGACGAGAGCGCAAAGTTCGCGACCATAGGCATCGGTGCGATAATGGTCGGAATGACCCTGGTGTCCATCCCGTTGATGGACAGGACCGGCCGCAGGACGCTCCACCTCTACGGCCTCGGTGGAATGTTCATCTTCTCCATCTTCATCACCATTTCGTTCCTCATAAAGGTTAGTAACAAAAGGCAACGTGCCGCCCCCTTGCGCAACGTGCGCCCTCGAAGCCGCCCGCAGTGCATCATTCATTATTAATTATCGGATTCGGTCCGCGCATTGCGAAAATTCCAGCAATTATTATCGTTCGGTAATATCGAAATACACACCCACGCCTCGCCGCTATAAACAAAACCGAATTTTCCATAAATCTTTAATCAATTTGTAATTATAAAATGCACAAACGCGTGCACGTGACGTACATCAAAAAAACCGCGTCACCCTCTGACCTCCCATAAATTACCGCATTACGGATCTGCAAAAACAAAGCCATAGTTTCCATAGTAACAAGAATTTAAATTTCAACAAAGATCAATGTTTCATTATTGTGTCTACAACTAATAATGACTACTCATTTGCGTTGCTTTTTTCGCGGTGCATCGACCCAACAATTTGGATTATTATTATTATAAAACATGATCGGGTCGTGTTTGTTTAATGAATAAAAGTCAATTAGCGGACGTAAACCGTCGGACGTAAATGGATTTCGTACCAATTTGTTGCTAAAAGCCCGATGATTAAAACATCATTGCCAAACCCCAATAGATCTACGCGCGCGTCCCTTTTTTTTTTGTACATTTCGCTTTTGTTTTTTTTAGAACAAGGTAATCCCGCGATTTTAATTGCCATCCTCCTATATATGTAAATACGCTCTTTCCGACCGGATTTTTGTTTTTTTTTTTGTATTTTACACACGTGTCGCAGATAAATTCGTGCTTATTTGTATTGAAACAATTTGTTTTTGTGAAGGTTTGTATAGTTTCAGGAATTTTAATTTCAGGTGAAATAAAAAAACAAACAAATAGTTTTCAGTTTGTTTTCAATCTGAAATTGGATTTCGTTCAGGTTATTAGGTTAGAACGGTCGAGAAGTTTCGATTCGATAATTGATTTATGTCATTTGATCAATCGGTTCATAAAACTCTTGATCTTGTTTGTAACCACATTTCGATAATCGAAATACATTTATTAAATCATGTGACGTTTATAAGGTAAATTAATGGTTAACATTTGTCTTAGAAATTATCATAAAGATTATTTTCAGTGTTTCAGTCTTACTTAAAATCGATTTTCTTAGTTTTTATTAGAATTAAATTCAATCATTTTTGTAATTTACTTTGTGACAATTTACATTAGTACATAATAATTGATAGGTGAAACGTCAACAGTTTTAGGTTAATTATTGACAGATTTGACATAATTAAAAAAAAAACAAGCTAAGTGTAAACCTAACCTATATTCAGGTCATATGAACTGTTGTTATTCTTCTATGTATATAAATATGTATATTTTTTTGTTGTATATTTGTGCTACTAACCAAAACCCTTGCATGTCTTCTTCAACTATCTTTTCGTTTCGCCTTTACACCAGTGCAATGTGCTTTAATCAAACTTTTTTTTGTTTAAATTATTATTTACCGCTTGAAGGACGAATCACTAATATCACTTTTATATAACGAAAACAAAATCACTGTTCAAATGGACGCGCAGTGACGATAAATTAAAGCACATCTTCACGTGATTTAGAACCCCGCTTCTTTTCGATCCCCTCATCACCCCCAAGTACTACAAGACTTTCCTGACAAGGTGGAGGAGGGACGCTGTAAATATGTATCTTTGTTAACTCAAGTTTTCTTTTGCTTTCTTTTTCTTTCAACACACTCTCACGACACCAAATTTATTTATTATATTAACAAACAAAAAAAAACACTAAATCTCAAGTGAATTTAACAAAAAAATTCTCATTATACACACCAATCAAGGCACACTATTAATCATTTTACTCGATTCAGAGAGAAAAAATATATTTTATATATAATTGCACGCCGTGTATAATTTTGTACTATAACCAACGTAGATTCAAGGTGTCATAATCAATCATAATTAGGATATGGCGGATATATACGCCACTCGTCCGCAAAGAGTGTTTTAATTAAATTTGTACCTTGAATTGACGGTGTTTTTCTATTTAGATTCATAGAGGGCGCAATCGCCGAATCATGATTAACGTAGGCAATTCGTTGATTGCGTGACTCGTTAGTATTCTACACTTGCATGAACACTCGAAGACACACCAAAAAACTAACACTGATCATCGCCACTAACAATCAACGTGGAACTACTATACTCAGTTCTTTCATCTTTTTTTGTTGTTGTTGTTGTTTCCATTGGTTGTATCCTTCTTTTTTTTTTGTTCTTTTGTCGTTGTTCTCTTTTGGGTCACTCCTCTCCGTCGGGAAAGAACACCGTTACTACTTCCCTGATAGGAGTTCTTTGGATATGTGCAGGAGATGATCGACTGGATGTCGTACCTGTCCGTGGTGTCGACGCTCAGCTTCGTGGTGTTCTTCGCGGTTGGACCCGGTTCGATTCCATGGATGATTACGGCGGAGCTCTTCTCGCAGGGACCTAGACCGGCCGCGATGTCGATCGCAGTTCTCGTCAATTGGTTGGCCAACTTCCTCGTCGGCATCGGATTTCCCAGCATGAAGGTAAGTTCTATTACTTTCCATTTCTGTGCTCGTAAATCCCGATTACGTGTGCGCGCTTTTCCGATTTGCATTCTCTATCTTTTCTCGCTGCTACCGAAAATGGAACAATTGGCCAATTTCGGAATCGGCGAACCGACGGAGACAGCTTAAACCTGCTTTAGGTTGGCTTCTGTTGAAATACACACTCGATAAATCGATAACTACAACATTCCAAATGCAAATCGCAGTTAAGTCTGTGTTCTTACGTTTTCATTCATATAACTTATGCCAGATTGATTCCAAAATGCGCAAATTAAAGATAAAACTATAAGGAATAAAATGAGTGCAGCCTTATTATTGTGTCTTTTATAGATTTCTTGTAATTTGCTGCTAAATTTCAAGTATTTGGAACTATAGTGTGTTTCATATTAAATAACAAAAACGAATCTGTGTTTCCTATAGATTCAATAATAAACACGTTTTTTTTAGTTAAAATTCGAAAAGTGCAGTGTCTACATTTTTCTTCTATATCTCGACGATCTTTATTGCTATTATTAATATTAAACATGCATATAAAAGCTAAAACTATAGAGAATGAAATTAGTATTAAATAACATTTGTACTTTTTATAGATTTCTTATAATTCGTTGCCAAATTTCAAGTAATTGGAACTACAGTGTGTTTCATATTAAATAACAAAAACGAATCTGTGTCTCTTATAGATTCAATAATAAACACGTTTTTTTGAGTTAAAAGTATAAATACATTCGAAAAGTGCAGTGTCTACATTTTTCTTCTATATCTCGACGATCTTCGTTGCTATTATTAATATTAAACATGCATATAAAAGCTAAAACTGTAGAGAATGAAATTAGTATAAAGCAACATTTGTACGTTTTATAGATTTCTTGTAATTCGCTGCCAAATTTCAAATAATTGGAACTACAGTGTGTTTCATATTAAATAACAAAAATGCATCTGTGTCTCTTATAGATTCAATAATAAACACGTTTTTTTTGAGTTAAAAGTATAAATATCATTCGAAAAGTGTAGTGTCTACATTTTTCTTCTATATCTCGACGATCTTCGTTGCTATTATTAATATTAAACATGCATATAAAAGCTAAAACTATAGTGAATGAAATTAGTATAAATAACATTTGTACTTTTTATAGATTTCTTGTAATTCGCTGCCAAATTTCAAGTAATTGGAACTACAGTGTGTTTCATATTAAATAACAAATCGAATCTGTGTCTCTTATAGATTCAATAATAAACACGTTTTTTTGAGTTAAAAGTATAAATATCATTCGAAAAGTGCAGTTCTACATTTTTCTTCTATATCTCGACGATCTTCGTTGTATTATTAATATTAAACATGCATATAAAAGCTAAAACTTAGAGAATGAAATTAGTATAAAGAACATTTGTACCTTTTATAGATTTCTTGTAAATCGCTACGTAAGTTGTAGAAATTAAACATTAA